>NC_057407.1:19737973-19923122 GCF_019320065.1 Cervus canadensis | reverse complement strand
CTTTCCCCTCCCCCCCCCCCCCCCGCCTCCTGCCTCCGGCGGGGGATGGGCTGGTCCTCCGCTGGCTAGCTCTTCTCTGGGATCGCTCAATTCTTCCTTTGTTCTGGGAACGGCGGGCAGTGTGTTCGGTTAGCGTTAGCACACTTTTCGCCGGTTACTTTTCTCTCTCTCTCTTGCTATCCCACAGTTTAAGTTGCTATCTCACTTTAGCTCACTCCGATTGCTCTCAGGGCATTCAGGCCTGGTCCTTACTCTAAGCAATGCCTCCCATTCCTCTCTGTTCAGCCGCCACTTGCTGGTGGTGGATGCGAGCGTCTGGGGTACTTTACTGCTGGGAGTTGCTTTTAGGCATGTAATCTGTGGGTTTTAATTTTTCCTCCCAGTTAGGTTGCCCTCTGAGATTCAAAAACTTCCCCCAGTCCCGCCAGTGAGAGGGTTTCCTGGTGTTTGGAAACTTCCTCTATTATGACTCCCTTCCCAGGACGGGTCTCCATCCCTAGCTCTTTTGTCTCTGTTTTTATCTTTTATATTTTGTCCTACCTCCTTTCGAAGAGGATGGGCTGCTTTTCTGGGCACCTGATATCCTCTGCTAGGGATCAGAAGTTGTTTTGTGAAGTTTGCTCAGCGTTCAAATGTTCTTTTGATGAATTTGTAGGGGAGAAAGTGGTCTCCCCATCCTATTCCTCCACCATCTTTAAGGTCCACTTTCCTGTTTTATTTTTTAGATTCCGTGTAGAAGTGGTAACGTATATTATTTGTCACCAATAATATTTTTATATTGTTTACATTATATGAAATGATAAGATTGTGGATGTATTAGGTTACATTAAAATATTATTAAAATTAATCTCATCTGTTTTTTCTATATTTTTAATGTGGTTACTAGAAAGTTTAAATGTCAGCCACACCTGTGATTGACATTTTATTTCTGTTGGGTAGTGCAAGTTTAGAAACTATTATAGCAACTTGACACTGATAGAATATCCAAGTGCATGTGACATCAACTCACAACGTAGTAGAAAGGAATAATACTGTCAATTTGTATTTTATTAATGATAATTAGTTAAGCACTGCTTGAAATCATTCATATTTTCCCAAAGTGTTTATGCATTATGCTTATGATAGAAAGGTGCTGTGTGGTAAGTCATTTCATTTGTGTCCAACTGTTTGCAACCCTTTGGATTGTAGCCTGCCAGGCTCCTCTGTCCATTGGATTCTCCAGGCAAGAATACTGGAGTGGGTAGCCATTTCTTTCTCCAGGGTATCTTCCTGACCCAGGGATCGAACCCATGTTTCTTAGGTCTCCTGCATTGAAAGGTGGGTTCTTTACCACTAGTGCCACTATATTAAGTTATATATTTATATTGGCAGTTTCTCAGAACTCTGTGAAATAGTCCAAGGAATCAACTGTTAAATTGATATGACCTTTCTGAGTGTGAACTAAATGGTTGATAAAGATGTTCTCATATAACCCTCAAATTTGCTTGTATTTATTTTCAGTTACATAACTTGTGTATTGGAGTTGAAGAGAATATAATAAAAGCTGTTGTAAAGAATATATTTTTGAAAAGTCCAATCGAAAGATCAGTTTTGTATCAAGTAGCATCTTTTTGGTGTGTAAATTAAAAAAAACAGGGAGTAGGGAAGCTCGTATCTCAAATTAGTTACATTGCAGCACTGATAATATACTTACGTAACTGTCTTCCTTTAGATTTTGTTCTATAAAATTGACTTATTTTTCATCAGAATGGGCTAGTTAACATTGGACTTAGAGTTTGGCACATGTGAGCTTGTGATTTACAGGGCAATTTTTCTCATCAAAACCTGGGCAGAACCATTTATTTTAAAACCAATATTTATTTTACAATGGGAAGATGGAGCAGATTAAAGGAGCATAAAACCATGATAAATCACCCAATCTTTATCCCATAGAAAATCTTTTAAATGGCTCTTAAAGTAATGGCAGTAAAACCGTCTCATAGAGTTTGTATTTGGATGGTTTTCTAGCATATGGTGTAGCCATGTAGATTAAAGTCTAATTAACAAGGAATTTGTAAAAATTCAGACGTGCTCTGTGTGATTCTTTTTCAGTGAAAAGTTCAATGTGTTTTTTTTTTTTTTGTAAGCCAAGTATCTGAGTCTTGCTCATGAGTAAAGGGAATCCAGCTTCAAATATTTAGCTGTTTCAAATCAAAGGTCCAAGAAATAAAATCTCTTTTAATCTTCTCATTTAATAGTTAATTTTTTATGGTAAATGTTTAAATTTAGATTAGATTATTATGCAATAGAAGAATTTTTATAACATTTTGTTTGATTTGGTTCCCATTTATATCTTAGGTTATAGTAATTTCTGTGGTTAAAAATAATGGAGCTAATTTTCTCAAATAGTATTCTTTAACACTGTTTCAATGATAAGTGGACTTGTATTTAAAAATGGACTGATTAAAAAATGCTAAAGAGTAGAAAAGATTCGAAATGGAAGAGATCTGCTTGTAATCATGGTGAATTTTACAAATGGAGAATATATGTCCTGTTGTAGAGTGGATGTTCCATTGTGGATATTCTGTCCCTGCCCAATTGTAGATCCAGGTCAGCAGCTGGCAAACTTTTTTGTAAAGGACCAGAGACTAAATGGGCTTCCCCAATGGCTCAGTGGGTAACAAATCTGCCAGCAATGCCCAAAACCTGGGTTCGATCCGTGGGTCCCAAAGATCCCCTGGAGGAGGAAATGGCAACCGTCTCCAGTATTCTTGCCTGGAAAATCCCATGGACAGAGGAACCTGGCAGGCTACCTCCAAAGAGTTGCAAAGAGTTGTGCACAACTGAGCAGAGAGACTAAATATGTAGGCTTTTTGTGTACACATTCCAACTCTACTGTTGTTGGGTGAAAGCTGCCGTAAGTAATACATAAATGAATGGGTGTGTGCTGGATGGGTGTGGGCATAGTATTTGACCCAGTGATTCTATATCTAGGAATGTTCCCTAAGGAAATAATCAGAGGCTTTGGCAAAGAAGCATGTACAAGAATATCTGTCATGATATTACTTTATGACATGGGAGGCTATTTATGGGCCCTGGTTAATTAAAAGAAAAGCAGCAAAACAAAATGTAAGATGTGATTCTACTTTGATATAATGTATGTATGAACCCATATATTAAGTTGAACCATGTGAAATGTAACGATAAGTGACTGTTTTATTTTATCTGCAGAGGAAATTTTATATGGTCAACCTGAGAAAGAGACTAAAAGATTATCCATCTATAATCTCATGGGAAGAAGAAATAATTTGTACTTTTTCATATTTTCATTTGTTACAAGGAATAAATTTTAATTCACCAATGAGAAAACACTGTAGCTTTTTAGGGCAAAAGGAAGATTTTGCCATTCAAATTGTGGGTACAGAGTGATGGAAATGCAGAAGGCATGCACACATAGTCCTCTTTGGAGGAGATGGGCCTCCTGTGAGGAACTGGGAGCGTTGCTGTTCTGTTGGCAAAGCTGGTCCTGTTATGGCAGTGGATACAGGGAGCTGCGGCCAGCACACATTGTATAGCTTCTCCTATTGCTTGACTCCATTCCCCCTGATGCCATTCAACATTCAATTCATCAAATGAACTCCTCTTGTTCAGATTGCTTACACATCAGATTGCTGTCTGATTAGGATTTGGCTTTGCATGGAGGACATCTTCAGAAAGGGAATGTCCTGGTCATTCTGACATCTGGGCAGCAATTACATTACAAGTTGTAGACTACTCCTTTGATATTTTGGATTCATGCATGGACATGTGAGTTTGTGTGCTGAAGTCCACCTCGAGAGATGGGTCCTGTCTTGTGTGCTTAGACCCCCAAGGTCCAGGGTGCCAAAACCTGGTGAAGGAGCCTCCTAAGGTATTGATGCCCTTCAGTTGAATCTCTAGGGAGGGAGCCTGCTGCCCTTCCCCAGATGACAGTCTACATTTCCGCACACTTGGATGCTTGAGTCTATTCTTATTTGAAACTTTGCCCCCTTTCAACTCTCAAGTTCTTTAATGTTTCTGTCTTCAGCCATTGCTTGCCCTGTTTTTCTCACCTGGCAGAAAACACAGTGGGGAGAGACTGGTACACAAGAGACATTTTGCTGCTGGTATTTAGCTTTCTCCTACAGTTTTTGTTGGATGACATTGATTTCTAGTGCAAAGGGCGCTCAGCTTTGGAGCAGACCTGTGGAGAAACAGAGTCCCCCAGGCCTGCTGTGAGGCTCCAGTCCCCTTGTCCCAGTGATAGGGATTGGCATTGGTGTAAGACAATGAAACATGCTCCTAATGCTGGGAGCTTCTCACAGTGACAGTCAGTGGGAAGAAAAGCAATGGACCGTTTCTCCACCCGAGGGAGGCAGACGTTTTATGAGCTCACATGTTTTTCTCGTCTGACTCCGAAATGGTATTTCACTGTATTTTGATACAACTGTTCAGACTATGCGTTAGGGATAATTTCTGCCTTATTTGGCGCACAGCTCGGAACGATCGTTTCCTATTACAGAAAATGGAGAGGCCTCTGCATCCGACACTACTTTGTTAAAGAGAAAATATTTTCCCAGGAGGCAAAAGTTACTGGCTAAGTACAGCCCCAAATCAAAGATAGTATCTACCAAGAACTCGTATGTCGGCTTCCTTTTTCATAAATTAATGTGGGTCTGTGGAATTTACATTTCTTACAGTATTTTTACCCATTTTCCCTTTTCAGAAGGTGAGAGAAGATCCCAATTCAAGACATATTCTGTCATTTTGAAGGATGATTGGGGATGAGAGTTCTTTGTATTCAAAGAAATCCCCAAAGCATTTGATAAAACTACTTACAGAATTGGAGGTTACACATCTTGAGGAAGATTTAGGTCTGCAAATTTAAAGACTTCAATTCATGTGCTGATTGCATCATTTTACTTAGGAATACAGTTAAGCCATTTTTAAAAAGTCAAGTGAATATGTTTTGGCCTCATCAATGAAATGTACCAAGAACCATAAAGTAGTGAAATGCTGTTAAGAAAAATAGCATTTCTTTTTTCTTTGTATTCTTTGTATTGTAAAAAGTGAAAATTAGCCTTTTTCCCTGTGGGTTCATGCTACAAAATCTTATAAATTTTATGGTGGATATTTAGGTGTTTTTGCTAAGGGAGCTCAATTTATAAATCTGAGGGCTACCAATATGAGAATTAATTTTAGAAAATTGTCAGTCAGCAGACATGCTGGGCATAGGATAAGATGATTCATTTGCTCTATAGTCAGTAATGTATGTTATAAAAAAATCAGGAGATAGTCACATAGAAAGGGGGAAAATAAATGTGGATCAATAATTTAATTTAGCTCTGACCTGACTAAGTTCTATAGCATGGTTCATAATTTTTCGATGAATAGACCCTTAACATTTTACATATAGTGCCTCCGTTTTGTATTGATCTTCCCTAATGTATTCTTCACATCAGAGAAGGAGTAAAAACAAACAGAACACACTGTTTAACAAAAACACATTGTGTCGCCTGCAAATGTTAACCAAAATATGACAGCTTATTAATTATTAATAATTATTTATTCTGTTTTCAGAGCTGCTGTTTTCCTAGCTAATTTAAAAATTTAGAAGAGAAATGGGTAGTGAATGAATGATGACTTGACGGGCAAGTTCATGGAGTTCTCTCTTAGTTAATAGATTCTTAGTCTCTCTGCATTACTTAATTGCTTATTAAAAGTGGAGCCCCTGATGTACTATGTGTAGTGTGTATTTATTCCATGGAAAATTATTAGTTTTTAATTGAACTAAGTGGCTGCTTGGACAAGGGACCCTAGCTATTAATCAGGAAGCAAGTGATTGACTAATGTTCGTGTTCATTAATTATTCAAGAAAGTTCAATTTTAAGGTCCACAAGAGTAAAAGAAAATTTTTATAAGTGAGCATGTTTGTGCTGGTACATATTAGTACCATATTTATTTGTTCATTTAACAAATATTTAGTGTATGTGCTATGTGTCATACACTGATGAGTCAATGATGAGCAAGCCCATGGGCCCCTGTCCTCATGAAGCTTCCAGAACACTATGTAAAACTGAGGTGTATCAGTGACATTTAGGAGACTCAGTTTTGCTTCACTGCTCTCTGTGTACATAAATGATTCTTCTCTGCACCAATTTCCTTACTCTCCTGGAAATTCGATCTAGCAAATTCTAATTACCATCCAAGACAGTATTTTGTTTAGAGTTATGGAGTTGTAGTTTCTCTGAGCTGGAAGAGACCTGTGAAGTCATCTGGGGCTGTACCCTAGTGTTTCCTGGCTTCAGTCTGGGCCTGTCCAATGCCAGGGGGAGGAAGTGTGCTCATTCATGGGGTCATTTCTGGAATGTATGGGTTATTTCAGAGTTCTTCCAAATAATGAACTGAAGCTTATTTCTCTGCATACTCTATTTGTTGTTTCCAGTTCTATATGTTGGACAAAATCATCACTTCTTATTTACCTATAATCTGGAGCTTCTTTCACAATTTTCCAAATATCTGTGTGGTCTTTTATTATGTCCATGTTATCCCTGTTAGATGTATGTACCCTGACAGCAGAATTGAGTCTGATTTTGCTCACTGCTATTTTCCCCCAGCACTATCCTTATTCTTCTTCTTGTTGTTCAGTCGGTCAGTCCTGTCTGACTCTTCGTGACTTCATGGACAGCAGCATACCAGGCTTCCCTGTCCTTCATCATCTCCTGGAGCTTGCTCAAACTCATGTCCATCGAGTTGGTAATGCCACCTAACCATCTCGTCTTCTGTTGTCCCCTTCTCCTCCTGTCTTCAATCTTTCAAAGCATCAGGGTCTTTTCAAATGAGTCAGTTCTTCACATCAGGTGGCCGAAGTATTGGAGTTTCAGATTCAGCATCAGTCCTTCCAATGAATATTCAGGACTGATTTCCTTTAGGATGGATTGGTTGGATCTGCTCACAGTCCAAGGGATTCTCAAGAGTCTTCACCAATACCACAGAAGGAATGATTGTTTTGTCTTGAACCAGAGAGGCTTCAGTGAAGAATTGTGATGTTTTTTAGTTCCTTAGTCATATCTGATTCTTTTGCAACCCCATAGACTGTAGCCCACCAGGCTCCTCTGTCCGTGGGATTTCCCAGGTAAGAATACTGGAGTGAGTTGCCATCTCCTTCTCCAGGGGATCTTCTCAACCTGGGGATCAAACCCGAGTCTCCTGCTTGGTAGATGTATTCTTTACCAGGGAAGCCCTATGTAGATTTAAACGGTACATCTTAGATGGTTAACTCTTTGACAACTGTATGGTTATTTCATTCCAATATTTCCTATCCTCAGATTCAGATTCTCCTTCTTAACTTTCTTTATATGTGACATGATGTCTAGCCCATTATACCTAAGTCATCTCCTTCCCATTGCCCCCCACTTTGTTAATTAAAAAAAAAAAAAATGCCATTTTGCCAGGAGGTTTGAGACAGGCTTTACAGGAGAGGTGCAGATTGACCTGTGCTGAGTCTTTAAGAAAGAGGAAGTGTTCTCCATGTCAAACGAGGCCAGAGACAGCACTTTTTTTAAAATATAATTTTTACTAGAGTATAGTTTCTTTGCAATGTTGTGTTAGTTTCTGCTATACAGCCGAGTGTGTTAGCTATACGTAGACATATAGTCCCCTCTTTTTTGGATTTCCTTCCCATTTCGTTCTCCACTAGAGCGTTGAGTAGAGTCCTCTGGGCCATACAGTAGGTTCTCACTAGTTTTCTATTTTAGACATAGTGGTGTATGCCTCAGACAGGGCACTATTAAGGGATACTGAGAACAGCGGTATCAGAATGTTTACCCACCTTGCAGCAGTCACCCACTAGGCCACCTAACTTCCTAGTTGTACCCTGGGGAATTTTTTCGCTTTTCTTTCCATCTTCCTCACGAACTTCACTATTGTCTCACCTTGATCACTTCCTCACCACTGCTGCAAAGCTTGAGACAGAGCTGCCTGAATTTTAGAGCCTAAGGTCTTAGTCTATATTCAATTCTGGGTTCAACCCATATTTTGCATGGCCTTTGGCTAGGTAGGAAACTTACTTCAGATTTAGCATTTTCTTCTTTAAAGTGGAGAAAGTCATAATACCTTATAAAATAGTTGCCATAATTATCAGGTAAATTATATGTGAGGTGCCTGGCCTATAACTGTTATCCCCTTCCTCTGCTCAGTTGCCTCGGCAGTGTCCGACTCTTTGTGAACCCACGGACTACAGCCCGCCACGCTCCTCTGTCCATGGGGATTCTCCAGGCAAGAATGCTGGAGTGGCTTACCACGCCCTCCTCCAGGGTATCTTCCCAACCCATTGCAGGTAGATTCCTTACCCACTGAGCCCCCTGGGAAGCCCATCCCCTCCCTCCCTCCCAGGTAAATTCCTGCTGTGGCTTACTTACACTGGTATAACCATTTGTCCAGAGGCTCCAGCACATGAGCATGGCTCAGACATTTTCCACAGAAACCCGTCAGTGGTTAATAGTAACAGAGCTATTTCAATGTCTTTCAGATCCTCAGTCCAGTGGATTTACATCTTCACCTTTATTTCTTTTCAGCCTCCAGGCCCATGGGTTTCAGGAACTTTCTTTTTTTTCTGTATAGCTGTAAAGAAATCAGATTTGACACAGTTTCCTCTGATATCTTTCCTTTCGAGTCCCCACTTCTCCTGGCATTACAAGGGCCTGAATTTGTCTGATCTCATCTCTCTCAGTTTCATCTGGATAACCAACATACTCATTTCATTCTGGTCAAGATTTCTCTCAATAGGTTTATTACAGATGGCTGCAGCTGCGATCAGTGTTTACAATCTGATGACAAGTTGGAGATTAAGGCTTGTCATCACTATTTAATTAACCTCAAATTAAGCACTTTCCGGTCCCATTCCCTGCCCTTCCACAAGCCCAGGAGAGCTGCTAAAACAGTGCCTGGAGTCCTGGTAGATTCGGGGTCGCACCACCGGAAAGCAGGGGCTGGTTTAGCTGTGACTCTGAAGAGCAACACTATTTGATCCTTACTCACTTGCCTGAGGGCTGAACCTAGGTAGCTATTCAAAGTCTATATGAAAAGAGGGGAAGAAAGGAGAGCACTTTTCTAATTCTTGGAAGCAGATAATCTGTGAACAGCAGAGACGGTGAGACAAAAAGTATTCCAGAGACAGACACGAAAAAACCCTTGTTCTTAATATTTAAAAACAACTTAGTTTTGTATCACAGAAGTAGTATATGTCAATAGCAAAATTATACATGGTGATTGTAAAAGGACAGAGATACAAAAGAAGAAAGTAAAAATCATACAAATTCTTTCTCTCTACACCTGCTTTTTTTTTTTTTCTCTACACCTGCTTTTAAGGCTTACCAGAGCTGTCCAATCAGGGAGCCACTAATACTCACAGATGGCTTGTGAATATTTGAAATATGACAAGGCTGAATAGACACTATGTGCTGAGAGTATAAACTGCACACCAAATTTCTTAGAGAGATTTTAAACTATTCTTGTTATGTGTATGTTGGATTAATTAAAATATCTCTTTAAATAATTTCATCTTTTACTTTTTTGGGTTTTTTACATTTTAAAATATGACTACTAAATACTTTAAAATTACATATATGCCTTGTACTATATTCCTATTGGATGGTGTATTTTGGGCCTTTTTCTTATATCAAAACTTTTCTAAAAGAAAAACTGGGTTATTCTACATATAACTTTATTTACTCCTTTTTCCAGTTAATAATATATTGTGAATGTGTTCATGTCATGAAATATATGATATGGCATTATCTTTAAGCATTTCTAGTGTTTCATTATATGATGTTCTTGAGTTGATTAATCCACTATTGCTGAACACGTAGGTTATTACAATTTTTTAAAATTTTAATTTTTTCATAACATATGTATAACTGTATCTTTGGGCTCATCCTTGATTATGCTTCTAGGATTTGTTTCTGGAAGCCATTAGCTGAGTCACTTGCTTGTGGTGTTAAGCAAATTTCCATATAGAAAGGTGGTACTGGTTCATACTTGGTGGGTTAATAGCTAAGTTGTGACCAACTCTTGCAACCTCATGGACTGGAGCCTGCTAATGCTCCTCTGTCATGGGATTCTCCAGGCAAGAATACTGGAGTGGGTTGTCATTTCCTCCTCCAGGGGATCTTCCTGACCCTGGAATCGAACCTGGGTCTCCTGCGTTGCAGGAACATTCATACTTAGTCCAGTGGTTTATGAGAATGTTAATTTTACCTCAACTTTATCAAACATCAGATATCATCATTGTTCTTAATTCTCACTTTAGTGAGCAGCATTGTTATGGGTTCGCTCAGCATATTATTGAAAAAGTCTTAGTCTTAAACTTTGCACAGGGACTGCATCATAGCCGATGAGGTTTATCCAAGGCACGATTATTACAAATAGAAAATGTCTTAGGCTTGGTAACTTCTATCCTGCTCCCTCAGACACTTCAGATGGTTTTTCTTTTATCCATCAATTATTCTTTCCTCCATCCACTGTTGAGCATCCATAATGTGTCCAGCACTGCTGAAAGATTTGTAGAAGAAATGGCATCTGATTTGGGGAAATCCCTTATATTTAATATTTAAGTTGAAAACTGAGAAATCCCTTATATTTAATATTTAAGTTGGAAAAGAAAAGAAGAGAATAAGTAAGTTAAGGGTCATGTGGGTCTTTTTTACTACAGTATTTCAGCACCTAAACAGAGTGCCCAGTATATGGTAACTCTCAGTAAATATTATTGAATGAATTCATGAAAAAGTGTATGCTAATGTTTATATATGGGCTTCCGTGGTGGCTCAGTGGTAAAGAATCTCTCTGCTGATGCAGGAGATATGGATTCAGTCCCTGAGTCAGGAAGATCCACTGGAGGAGGAAATGACAGCCCACTCCTGTATTCTTGCCTGGAAAATCTGTGGACAGAGGAGCCTTGCAGGCTACAGACCATGGGATCACAAAGAGTCGGACATGACTTAGTGACTGAACAACAGCAAATGTTTATATACATGATGAAGAAACAAGATGAAGGGGTGATGATTTTAAGGTAGAGACAATAAGGGAAGGCTGTCTACCCTCTGTATTAACCCACTAACAGCCAGAAGGCATGACAGCTGCAGAGGGTGGCAGAGGAGAGGCCACCATAGGGCAGGCGGAGGGTCTGCAGGGGCAAACAGAAGATAACCAGGACACCAGCTCTGATAATTGCTCCCTGGGGGAAGGCAGTCACCCTTTCTGAGTTTGGTTTCCTCATCTATAAAATGTGCATAGTTATACCTATCTGTTAGAAATTTGTATTAGAAATAATTGGAGGCACTTAGCACAACGGTATGTATACATGTACACCAATGGTATACATCAATCTTCTTATTTTGTACTGGAGTATAGCTGGTTAACAATGTTTTGACAGTTTCAGATGAACAGCAAAGGGACTCAGCCATACATACACATGTATCCATTCTTCCCCAAACCCCCCTCCCATCCAGGCTGCCACATAACATTGAGCAGAGTTCCCTGTGCTATACAGTAGGTCCTGTTGGTTGTCCATTTTAAATATAGCAATGTGTACATGTCCATCCCAAACTCCCTAATCATCCCTTCCCCCCCATCCTGCCCCCACCCACCCACCCCTGCAATGACAAGTTCGTTTACTAGGTCTTTGATTCTGTTTTGTAAATAAAACTTTTTGTATCATGTCTTTTTAGATTCTGCATATAAGGGATATCATACGATGGTATTTTCTTTGCTTGTATTCATTAAAGGCTTAGCTATGTCACTTTCTTGCCATCTTGTTCATTTATCCTTTCTAATAGGTTAATCAGGAGGAAAAAACAGAGGAGAAACTTACCCTGATAGAACTGAACCTTAAATTTAGATTTGAAAAGTTCTGCACAACCCAGTGAGGTAGCTGTTTGTGTTCTGCACTGTGCATATCACACCCTCATACTCTGGTTTAAAATCCATAGAATTTTTCATGTAGCTGGATAATTAGGCCACATGCTGTTGGCTCTGCTCAAAAATGGTCATTTAAGTGTCCTTTTATTATTTTTGGCATCCGCTGGGAAGTTTAAATAGCCACTGCCAGTGTGATTTCTATATGCTCTTTAAAAAATGCTGAAATTGAAGAGTTTAATAAAATTGCTGGACTGTTAGCTTTAGCATGCTGTCCCAGACATAAACCTGAAAAAACAAACCCCAAATCCCAAGGTAAATACTTCTATAAATCGGAGACTTTCACAAGTGCTCCCCGGTGAGTGCAGTTTGACTCATATGGAGCTAGTTTACAAGCAAGGTTGGAAGCTGGCAGATTCTGAGGTGAGCTGACCCTTTTAATCTCCTTTGCTTAACAGATATCTGTACTAAAAATGAGTGGCAGCATTTGGAACTAAAGAGCCCTGAGGTATCATCTGCCTAATTCTTATGTAGAACAATGAATACTGCAACAGTGTAAAATAAATGAATATATTTCAGGTTATATGAATGTTCTTAAATTACCAGAGCCTCAGAGAATACAGTTATTAAGTGAATGAAGTATCAAATAAGAGGAGCAGCTTATGTTTATTCAACCTTTACAAGGTCCTAGTCAGTATTGAAAATGCTTCATGCATGTTATCTCATTTAATCCTCACAGCAGCCTTATGAGTAGAGAGTATTTACCCCATCTTGCAGATAGGGAAACTGAGGCTCTGAGATATAAAGCAGTCTCATGTTTAGAAAGTAGCAGAGGCAGGATTGAAACAGCATTTCACTCCAGAGCCTGGACTCTCAGCTGCTGTTCTGTACTGTGTGTTTCTTAAATGTTTATAGAGTAACATGAGAGTGTGAGGGCATCTTGTTGAAGGTAACCGCTCAGGTAAGCCCATGTGGGCTGTTCAGGTACAGTTTTTATTCCCATAAATTACTTGCAGATTATAGATATGTTCCTTGGTTTATTACAAGAAAATACCTTCTTAATTGATCTCAGTATCAAATCTGTTGCACTAGTTGAGCCAAAGGAGTTTTATGGCCAGTGTAGCAAGACGTTTACCTAATATTCTGTTTCATGATAATGATTTTTGATTTTTAATGGCCAAATGTTATTAAAAACCGTGACTTATATTAGTTACATCATGTGTTGAAATGTATCCTTAATTGTAGTACTTTTATTGACTGTGAGAGGATGCAAAGTGGATTCCACAATTTTAATTAACTGTTCCTCCTCTGACATTTCATTACCAGTTTCAGAAGTGATAGAGGATGGCAGAGAGTTACCTGTCAGAATTTTTCTGTAAAGAAACTAAGATGGAGGAATATGAGAGTTGTCCTGGTGATTAAGAGGAAAAACAGAGAGAGGACTGACTATTAACCTCACATGTTAATAATGTGGTTGGTAAACAAAGTTTCTGTTATTAATATTTTAGGTATATTTTAAGAATTTGAGCTGATAACAGACCAATTGAAATAAAAAATAAAGAAATCACTTAATTCAACTGTAATTTTTTTATATGGCAAAATGGGTCTTTCTTCTGAAAGTGAGAGCTTCTCAGATATCACATATCTTTCCCTTAGGCGTTTTTGAAGATTTTCTGTGAGTCAGAAGAGGCAAAAACGTGCAGGTCAAAGATAATGGGTCCCCATCTAACAGTGGACTGATTTGCCAAGCACCCAGGACACATTTTTATTTCTTTTTTATGGTAAAAGCCAGAGAGAACACTGTGGGGTTTAAACACAGTTTCCGTATCTGGTGCCCACACGGGAAGATGAAGGTAAGGAGGCCAGTTTCTCCAGCAGATGTGCCCAAGCACATAATTGCCTCCCCTGACGTCTGATGAAACTTTACCACATCCCCTGGGAAAATCTCCGGGCAGTCCTTCCAAGTCATTTTCAGAGATCTCGCTATGGCAGGTGAGCTTATTTATTTATTTCCATTTTGAGAGCTTCACCTTTCTAGACCCCCTTTTAAGGTTTACCTCCTGTATAATGAATGGAGACAGCGGGTATTTCATTACCAGGTATCTCCCTGCTGCAGGCACCGCCTGGAGAAGTTTCCCTCTGCTCGGCTTGCAAGCCTCATTTATTTTCCCGAGCTTTCTAATGTGGGCAGAGCCTGGCTGACGGCATTATTAAATTACCATTATTACACTGTGATGTCTTGGCACCATCAGGGGCTGAGTTGGAAAAGTTCGTGTTGGGCAGGGAATACATTTTCTTCCCTTCTCGGGCTGTGCTAAATGGATTGTAGCTGACTTCCTGGGTCCGAATCTGCATCAAGATTCTATGAAGTCAAAGCAGAGACTTAACTACATATGAGGCATTTCTTCTAATCAGTGTAAAGAATGGGCATTTCCCTTTTAAGTTGGTTAAAATTTGGGATTGATTTGGGATCAGCTGGACAATTCATGATTATAAATTTTTTTTGATTGGGGGGAGTTAGCACTTGACATTCAAAGTTATTTGACATTTCAAAAGTTATGTCATTTTAAAAGCTCTTAATATCACTAGCATATTTGCAAGTAACTTATTTACAGTTTACACATGCTTTCGAAGACCGTCTAGTCTCAGTAGAGGAGTTTTTTTTTTTTTTTAATTAATTAATTTATTTTTTCAGTGGGTTTTGTCATACATTGACATGAATCAGCAATAGATTTACACGTATTCCCCATCCCGATCCCCCCTCCCACCTCCCTCTCCACCCGATTCCTCTGGGTCTTCCCAGTGCACCAGGCCCGAGCACTTGTCTCATGCATCCCACCTGGGCTGGTGACCTGTTTCACCATAGATAATATACATGCTGTTCTTTCGCAACATCCCACCCTCACCTTCTCCCACAGAGTTCAAAAGTCTGTTCTGTACTTCTGTGTCTCTTTTTCTGTTTTAGAGGAGTTTTAATTTAAAATATTTTTATTGCCACTCCAAGCCTCCTTAAATTAAGGCACTGCTCTTTACTTTTCTGATTTTCTTCCTTATGCACTCTGGTAATGTAACATTGTCTTCAATGATAAAAGTTATTCTTGTCATCTTTTAAGTGTTTTCTCATTCATCACTGTGTCACCAGTGACTTCACAATGCTAGCACATAGTAGGTGTTCACTAAATTCTTATTGAATGAGTGTTTCAACACTACATATGCATTATATGTTCTAACCATCCTGGAATATGTTTTATCATATATTCTCTGCTTACGCTCACCTTAGGAATTTTTTACTCACCACTCAGAAATGTCCTTTGCCTTTCAAATCTTAGCACTTTTTATACTGATTATTTGTGAGTTTTCTTCTCCTGTCTCTATCTAAGCACAATTCCCAGTATGTTTATTATGTAAAGTGAAAGAAAAGTGTGAAAGTTTTAGTCACTCAGTTGTGTCTGACTCTTTGTGACCCTAGGACTGTAGCCTGTCAGGCTCCTTTCTCCATGGGATCCTCCAGGTGAGAATACTGGAGTGGGTAGCCAGTCTCTTCTCCAGGGGATCTTCTTGACCCAAGGACTGAACCTGGGTCTCCTGCATTGCAGGCAGATTCTTTACCATTTGAACCACCAGGGAAGCCTGCTCATTAAATCTCTTAATGAATGAACGAGTTACCGAATGAACATATATATATATATATATATTTTTTTTTTTAACCTGAGGAAAAGTTATGTGTTATGTTTTATAAACCATTTTTATAACAATTCTAGTTTTAAGCATTCACTAAAATGAAATAAAAGTAAGTTGGAAACACTATTTTTCTTATCCACTCCTTGATTCAAAACTCTTCCATGGCTCCCCATTCCCTGTAGCTGTGGTTTACTAACTATGACTATCTGATCATGGGGTTATGTCTTTTCCTAGCTTAAAATCCTTCTAAGGCTTCTTACTGCCCTCATGAAAAATGCAATTCAAAGTCTTTAAGCATGGCTGAGCTTTCTTTCTATCTCTCCAGCTACGGTCTTCCCCAAATTCCCTTTACTATTTCACATCTAGATCATATGGTTCATTGAACCTGTAATATTTCCTCTTTCCAGGGCCTTGGGCTTCCCCAGAGGCATGAGTGGCCTCTGCTCCATCTTCACGCACCTGTTTCCTTAGCTCACTCCTCTTAGGCTTCAGATTGGTCTCATTCTCAATATCTCCTTCTTCAGAAGCTCTTTACTGTTCACTCCCTGCCACCACCGTGACTACCACCGACTACCACAACCATCACCCTTATCTACCTCTACTAGTCTAAATAATTTTCTTGTTTTGTATGCCTTAGGGATATTTTATCAGTAAAATTAATTATGTGGGTCCTCTTTTTTGTGTGTGTGTGTGTGCCACATAATGTGAACTATTAAGTTAATAGGGGCTTCCCTTGTGGCTCAACTGGTAAAGAATCTGCCTGCAGTGTGGGAGACCTGGGTTCTATCCCTGGGTTGGGAAGATGCCCTGGAGAAGGGAAAGGCTACCCGCTCCAGTTTTCTGGCCTGGAGAATTCCATGGACCAGTCCATGGGGTCGCAAAGAGTCAGACACAACTGGGCGACTTTTACTATGTTATCACTCACTATTCAGTTAATGGAGTTTAAACAGTATTTTTTTCCTTTTGGAAAATTTAAACAGCTTTAACCTTTTCTCCTGTACATTTCTCTTGAACATTTTGGTGGCTAATGTGATTCTTTCCCACTCTCTGACACCACACACATTTATTGTAGGCAAAGCTATGTCAAGTGTTTTATACACATTTATTCATTAGGTTCTAACACCAGCCTTATGGTGAATACTGCTGTTGTTCCCCATTTTATCAGAAAAGCTAAATTCTGAAGAAACTCATATTACTGATGAGTGGCAAGCTGACGTTTAAGTCTATGCTGTCTATATACTCTTAATCTCTGTAGCCCAAAGACCTGCCTAAAGCTAATGGCTAGCTAATAGATTGAACCCAGGTCTCCTGCACTGCAGGCAGATTCTTTACCAACTGAGTCACCAGGGAAGCTTGCCATGCCCTCCTCCAGGGGGATCTTCGCAACCCAGGGATCAAACCCAAGTCTCCCGCGTTGCAGGCAGATTCTTTACCAGCTGAGCCACCAGAGAAGCCCAGTGGTTAGACAGTAGTAAGTAAACACCCAGCAAACATTTGGAAGTAGCCTTGTTTTTGTGCTGTGTATCTTCCCTTTATCCCTACATGGTGGTGGTGGTGGTTGAGTCACTAAGCTGTGTCCGACTCTCGAAACCCCATAAACTGTAGCCCACTAGGCTCCTCTGTCCATGGGATTTCCCAGACAAGAATACTGGAATGGGTAAACATTCCCTTCTCTAAGGCAATCTTCCCAACCCAGGGATTGAACCCTGGTCTCCTGCATTGCATGAGGATTCCTTACTGACTAAGCCACCAGGGAAGCCCTTCATCCCTGCATACCAGCTTTCTACTTTGTTCTCTGCCTGGAAGGTACTCCTCCCTTAACCCCACACACTGTATTAACCCTTGGTTTCCATACACCATTACCAGGGCTTTGTAAATAGTTCCTGCAGATTACCCCAGTTGAGTGTTTCACATATAATTTGTTTTTGCCTGGATCCTAACTGATGCAGAAGTTTAAAAAATTAAAACTGTAGTCATGGTTGTACTTTTATATTTTGCATACAATACGAAGTAATATTTGATATTTTCTACTTTGTCCTTAATTTTATATAATGGAATAGACACTGATATAGTTCATGCAATCTTAAATATGAGAGGTATGCTACACTCATGTGAAAAGGGCATGTTTCCAAGGAATTTGTAACCAGTTGGGAAACAGGCCTACAGAATGTTTTCCAAAATCTTTAGCCTGCCATGAGGCTTTTCTCCCCTCAGCACCCTTCACTTACAGTAAAGCTGGGCTCTGCTGTGTCCAGACCAGTAGTGTCCCAGCACCTGGTCTAGGATTGGTTGAATGTCTGTCATTAAAATAACTCACTTTACTTTCTTAAATGAGTTTATATACAAGGAAACTCACATATTTTCCCATAAATGGAAGCCAAAATCTCTTAAAATAAATATGGGAGTAAAGCGTTAAAGAAGAATACAGCAAAAATAAAATGATACTGTTCATATGAACCAAGTGTTAGGAGGGTGTTTTTGACATATTAGCGCTAATTTGATGTGTTAGCTACTAATAAATACTTTCTCATTGGATGAATTAGAAGGATTAAAAGAGAATTGAAAGGGATATAACTTTATTAGTTTTTGTTTAGCCCCATCAGTGGACTGTATGTATTGCACCAGGGTTCCATGCCCTGAAATTTGAGGATCACTGATATAAGCTGTTTTTATCAACTGGAATGCCTTTCTTCTTCTAGCTTTCTTTTCTTGATCGTCTCCATCTTTCTTTTTGAAATTTTCCTTTACCATCTTAGCCTATACAACTCTCTCCTCTGAACTTCCTAACATTTATTATCTGCCCTACTTCTGATTGTTAGTATTTTGATTTTGTATTTCAGTAGTTTATATTTTGTGTCTTGTCTCCTAAAAACTGTGCACAGTCTGTCTCTAGGAATAGACAGTGGGACCTGTGCTTGTGGAATACCATATACAATTAAATGTTCATTATATTATATGTTCATTATATGCATTATAAAATGTAATATGTATTATAAATAAGATATGTAATAGCCTCATATATAATTAGAAGTTCATTAAATATTTGCTTTGTTGAGTGAATTTGACCCACAGTAAGTTAAATGATGTTTTGTCAATTATGCATATAATTCACAGTCACAGTATGATTTTATGTCTGGTTGGGATGCACAGTTTGTATTTTTGCTTCTTCTCGCCTTCATAGAAATTACATTCTAGAAGGAGATGAAGATAATAAATTGTTACAAACATATATATATATATATATACGTATGTACATATATACATATAATGTAAAGTAGAGTAAGTGGTACGAGGAAAGTAAATCAGCATGCATTGTTAGAGCTTTGGGTTGCTTTTTAGATTGGGTCACCTCTCTGATGAGGTGACATTTGAGGATGAATGAGATTAAAGGGAAGGGGAGTCGCATGTGAATATTTGAGGGATAAGCATTCCAGTTAGAAGCAGTAATAAGGCCTGAGGATCTGAGTTGGGGACTGTGCTTGTTGGAGGCCGGTGTGGGGATGAGGAGGGAGCAATGGAACATGTCATTGGAGAGGTTATGTGGGACCTTTTCAACCATGGTGAAGCTTTTAGATATTTATTGTAAGGGAAACTACAGGAGAACTGAAAAGAAAGATATAACATGATCTGATTTATGTTTTTACAAAGTAGCTTCAGCTGCTCTGGAAAGAAGAGACTGAAAAGGACAAGAGAGGCAGGTGGTCAGTTAGGAAGGCATGGCTCAATGCCAGATATGGTGGGGAGTGGGTTGTGGCTTGGAGCCCAGCGATCCGAGTGGACAAGGTGCAAACTTAAGGATTAGGATAAATTCTGAGAGGAGAGCCAACTGTGACGCCTTCTACTTTATTTACTACTGTACAACGCCTTCAAAGTCGCATTCTCTGTTAGTATTTATTTCCATCTTCTAACTCTATTTAAGACAAGTTTTTTTTTTCTATTTACCAAATATTCTTTTATTTACAGTTGTTTTTGAGATGACACTTAATGACTAATTAGTCAATAAAAACCAGAGCTCTATCTGGGACAAGAATGTGTTCCCATGGTGAATTTATTTATCCATCTTTTTCAAAAGTAATTGCATTTTTGTATTCATTCTTGAATACTGTGTTAGAAATGTTGTCATTTCCCCAAATGACTATTTGGGAGGTGGAATTCTTTTATGCTATTCTAATTTTGTATCCTCTTCCTTCTAATATCCCCATCTGTACTTTGTATTACAAACTTCATCAGACCACTGCCTACTATTATAGCTGTCGTCACCATGGGGAGAAAATGACTAATTGAAGCTGCTTATTGATATAATAGAGCAGGTTGTGACACTTGGCGAGAATACTGGAATGATGGGCTCCAGCTGATGTTATGTAAAAATATTCAGCCATGAAATATGCACTTGCGGATGGCTTTTTGCAGATGCCTGCAGAATGCAGATAATCTGTATTCTGAGGAGATCTGCAAATTAAAGATCTATGTGACCAGTTAGAATTATAGCACAGTGAGGACAGAGTGGTGCAGTAGGTAATGAAATGGCTTTGAATCTTGGGTAATAATAATTATAACCTGCCTATATTTATAAGAGAAAGTAGATGATATTTATCCCCAACCCTCATTTCAGAGAGAAAGGATCAGTTGGCAGAAAAGAATGGTGAACCTTTGGTTATTTTGGAATTCCTTCAATGCAGGATATATTGGTATCATGAATGGAAGTATAAATTGGTACATTGTCTTTGGAAAGCTGTTTTTCCATAACTATCAAAATAAAATGCATACAACCCTTTGACCTAACAGTTTCATTTCTAGTAATTTATCTTAGAAATATAGTCACCAGATGCACAAAAATCTATGTACAAAAATATTATCATGGCATTTTACTTCATTAGAAATGATTTAAAAGAGTTTGAATGCCCAAGAAATAGGGAATTAAGTAAATAAATTTATAGACTATCTACGCACTATAATATAATTAAGTCATTATAAAGCATGTTTCCATATAGAACCATCTCTGAGTGCAAAAAAATGGTTGGAATATGCTGTTATTTGTGGCCATAGAAATTTAAAGTATATGTATATATATTTATACATGCATGTGTTAAAGACTGCACAAAAGATTGTTAAAAGCATGGGTCAGAAGACTTATTTTTCACTGTACATTAGAACTTTGGTATTATTTCAATTAATTACCTACTTCTTGTATATATCATCTAGGGCTTCCCTGGTGGGTAAGTGATAAAGAATCTGCCTGCCAATATAGGAGATCCTTGGGTTGGGAAGATACCCTGGAGAAGGAAATGGCAACCCACTCCAGTATTCTTGCCAGGGAAATCCCATGGATAGAGGAGCCTGGAGGCCTACAATTCATGGGGTCTCAAAAGAGTCAGACACGACTTAGTGGCTAAGGAAAATATATTATTTATTCAAAAATTATAAGTTAAGAAAATTACAGTGGTGGTATATTTGTATATTTTTACTTCTCCCTTGACATGAAGATGTCGTTGGTTGATTCTTGGCTGTATTGCACCTGACTTCTCTTATGAGAGTTTTCTCAGTATGGGATTTTATAATTTCTGTTCGAACCCCTTTTATTAGGATATCATTGCACTGACACTTTCAGTAATGAGATGGCAACTCCCCATCTTCCTTTATTTCTTGCCATGACTCTATAGCATATAGCTCTGCCACTTTCTTCCAATGTTCTGATCCTTCCTGTCCAGGTGAACTATTTAGAAACTTGTTTGAATAAATGGTAAAATCATTCAAATCCACTGGCTCTGGGTTTCTAACAGGTCTATTTGTGAAAATACTGAGGAACTTCCAGAGTCATAGGCCTGGTCCTTTTCAACATCAAATAGAAATTAAACACTAGTGAAGAGAAGTGAAGTGAAAGTTGCTCAGATGTGTCCGACTCTTTGCGACCCTATGGGCTATATAGTCCATGGAACTCTCCAGGCCAGAATACTGGAGTGGGTAGCCTTTCCCTTCTCCAGGGGATCTTCCCAACCCAGGGATTGAACTCAGGTCTTCCACATTGCTGGCGGATTCTTTACCAGCTGAACCAATAATGATGCTTATTACTAACTTTTAAAAAGCGCTCTCTTTAAAGAACTGTTGTTCGAAATACATGGCCTAAAACTATGTCATTCCTATTATATGTGATATCATAAAGCCCAAGAACAATGTTTAAAATTGTTTTAATCATTGTAATAAAAAGAATTAATGAGTGGTAACATTCAGAAACCCCATTGCTCATATTATGTTTTCGGGGGAAGGGAGGAGGAAAAAAGAGAAGGAAGGAAAATACATTTCTAAAAAAGTTAAAGAACTTATAAATTTCTTTCTCTGTTGCTGGAAAACCAACTGATTATACATGAATGTATGATAAAACAAGTGTTTGGCACTTTGAGGTGTATGAACTGTGCAGTGTAATCAGAGCTTATTTTCCTGCAGTGGAGACTGAAATTTATATGTTTCTTCTAAGCAGTACCTCTCATTCCATTTTTATTTTCTAAGGGAGAGTGAAATTTACAAGTTGCTGCTTAACAATACCAGAAGTGCTAGTTCCTATACAATGAATAGTGAAGTTTACAAGTTGCCATTTGATGATGCCCACATTTCTGTTTGTTTGTCCTCCCTCCCCAAGAAGGTACAATAAAATTTATAAGGTTAGTAAAAAAAAAAAAAACAAAAAACAAACTTCATTATTAATATAAGGTTACTTTGCAGGTGGGAATTCCACAAATGGCTTATGAACATATCTAAGGGGAAACATAAAGGTGGATGTTATGAGGCAGGAAGTTTTTTCAGGAACATTGAATTTATAATCATCACTCAAGAATATGGAGAGACACTCATTTGTGGCCTTCTGTCCCCATGACCCCATTCCCTTGGCTCCTTGGTTCTGTTATCCTTCAAGTATGTTTCATTGGGCTTTTTTTTTTTTTCTTTTAGAAATCCATCTAACTCTTTCTTTGCAAATCTTCCTCAGGCTATACATCCTTCCTTTTCCATGGTCTCTTTCCTCCACTTTCATGCTCCTCCCTAAACACTCGGAGTGATTACTGTGTACACAATTAATTAAATGAATGGTTCATAGCCTTAGGCAATCATTTCTATTATTGTCTGATATTGCTACTTACATATTTTATTAAAGCAGTATTTTATTCTTATTAAAATTTTAAGATACACATGCTTTATTTCACTAGTATTATTATAATAAGATCCTTGAAGGGAGATGTCAGGTCTTAAAATTCCTTATGCTTTCAAGTGGGCATGTATATAATCGTGTAATTGAAGTGAAGTGGATGTTTTACCAATCACGGGAGCAGGAAGATGAAGGAAGTGGAAAAGGAACAGACACCTTGTCTAATGGTCTGAGAAGATGGTTGCAAATAAAGTCTTCCCTTACTGATTGTGTGTGCCTCTTCTCCCATCAAGGGATGAAGTGCTTTTTTTCTCCCTTTGAGTTCTGGTTGGCCTTTTGACTTTTTTTGGCCAATAGACAATGGCAGAAATAACACTGTGTCAGTTCTGAGTCTAGACTTTAGGTTGACTGGAGATAACAGTCTTTAGAACCCTGTGTCATCACTTAAAGAAGTCTGATTATGCAGCAAGAGAGAGGCCATTGGGAAAGAAGTCCTGGAGGACTACAAAGATATGGAGAGAGGCCCAGCTAACCCTCAGCTGCCCCAGTCCTACCAGGTGAGGGCCTGGAGGGGAGGGAAGCCAGCCTGGATCTTGCAGTCCCAGCAGGATGGCCCCAGTCAGCACCACGTGGCGCAGAGAGATGAACTGTCCCACTGAGCCCTGTCCAAAGTGAAGAAAGTAGGACAAGTAAATGGTCACTGTTCTTATTGTTTTAAGTCCCTAGTTTTAGAGTGTTTTATTATATAGCAAAGATCACAGAAACACATCTAAAATGGGTTAAGTAGTACGTTAAACTGTGTTAACTGTGTTAAACTTGTTAACTGTGTTAACTTGTTAACTGTGTTAAACTTCTGCAGAAGTGCTTTTTGAGTTTTAATGTGCATACAAATTGCCAAGGGATCTTGTTAAAAAATCTGGTTCAGTGGATTAGGGGTGGGGCCTGGGATTCTGCATTTCTAGGAAGTTCCTAGGTTGTGACTTCCCTGGTGGTCCTGTGGTTAAGAATCCACCTTGCAATGCAGGGGACGTGGGTTCAATCCCTGATTGGGGAACTAAGATCCCATATGCCATGGGGCAGCTCAGACTGCACACTGCAACCACTTAGCCCACATGCCATAAGTAGAGAAGGGCCTGCCTGCCATTACTAAGACCTGATGCAGCCAAATACATAAATAAATAAATAGTTTTTTAAAGCTCCCAGGTGATTTTGCTGTTCTGGCCCATGGGCCACATTTTGAGTAGAAAAGTTCAAAGCAGAGAATTCTGTTCATCCCAAAATTACCAAGTTACTTTCTAAAACCAGTGAGGTTACACTTGACTTTCTGTTGAGACTTCAGATCCTGCCCAGGCTCTGTCATCTGCCGAATAGACATGCTAATTTCAATAGTATAAAGTCAGATGCATGTACATTTTTCACGAAGTACTAGGCAAGTTGTATTTTCTCAGAGTCTTTCTTCAGAGTGACTTTATTTCCCTAAGCGTCTTATCTGTTTAACCAAGAAGGATGCTCTATGACAATCCTTAATAATGGTAGTGATAATAGCAATCACTTCTGCATACTGAGTGCTTTGTTGTGAATCAGAATCTGTACTAAGTGCTTTATGTACTTAGTACATGTTCATTCGTTTCATTCCTATAATGTATATGACTGTAACCATTTTGTCAGTGAGGAAACTGGGGTTCAGAGGGGTTCGGTTACTAGCCTTAGTCACCCAGTGACTAAGATAGGATTCAGTTCTGTATGATCTGACCCCAAAATACAGGTTGACAATTGCTCTGACTCACTGCTTCTAATTAGAAGCCTGGCACACTAAGCCTCTGGCCTCAGGTTAGTGTGTTATGGCTCACATTCTTTCTTCTTTGAGTTGTTTCTTGGTAGTAGTGGTGTTAAGAATATAGACATTTTCCCTCCGTGCAGCATAGCTGACTTTGGGAACTCCTAACAGAGATACCCAAAGAAAGGCAATGCCAAAGAATGCTCAAACTACCGCACAATCACACTAATCTCACACGCTAGTAAAGTAATGCTCAAAATTCTCCAAGCCAGGCTTCAGGAATATGTGAACCACGAACTTCCAGATATTCAAGCTGGTTTTAGAAAAGGCAGAGGAACCAGAGATCAAATTGCCAACATCTGCTGGATCATCGAAAAAGCAAGAGAGTTCCAGAAAAACATCTATTTCTGCTTTATTGACTATGCCAAAGCCTTTGACTGTGTGGATCATAATAAACTGTGGAAAATTCTTCAAGAGATGGGAATACCAGACCATCTGACCTGTCCCTTGAGAAACTTATATGCAGGTCAGGAAGCAACAGTTAGAACTGGACATGGAACAACAGACTGGTTCCAAATAGGAAAACGGGTACATCAAGGCTGTATATTGTCACCCTGTTTATTTAACTTATATGCAGAGTATATCATGAGAAATGCTAGGCTGGAAGAAGCACAAGCTGGAATCAAGATTGCCGGGAGAAATATCAATAACCTCAGATATGCAGACGACACCACCCTTATGGCAGAAAGTGAAGAGGAACTAAAAAGCCTCTTGATGAAAGTGAAGGAGGAGAGTGAAAAAGTTGGCTTAAAGCTCAACATTCAGAAAACTAAGATCATGGCATCCGGTCCCATCACTTCATGGGAAATAGATGGGGAAACAGTGGAAACAGTGAGAGACTTTATTTTTTGGGGGGCTCCAAAATCACTGCAGATGGTGACTGCAGCCATGAAATTAAAAGACGCTTACTCCTTGGAAGGAAAGTTATGACCAACCTAGATAGCTTATTTAAAAGCAGATACATTACTTTGCCAACAAAGGTCTGTCTGGTCAAGGCTATGGTTTTTCCAGTGGTCATGTATGGATGTGAGAGTTGGACCCAAAGAAAGCTGAGCACCGAAAAATTGATGCTTTTGAACTGTGGTGTTGGAGAAGACTCTTGAGAGTCCCTTGGACTGCAAGGAGATCCATCCTAAAGGTTATCAGTCCTGGGTGTTCATTGGAAGGACTGATGTTGAAGCTGAAACTCCAATACTTTGGCCGCCTCATGCGAAGAGTTGACTCATTGGAAAAGACCCTGATGCTGAGAGGGATTGGGGGCAGGAGGAGAAGGGGACGACAGAAGATGAGATGGCTGAATGGGATCACTGACTAGATGGACATGAGTTTGAGTAAACTCTGGGAGTTGATGATGGACAGGGAGGCCTGGCGTGCTGCGATTCATGGGGTCGCAAAGAGCTGGACACGACTGAGCTACTGAACTGAACTGAACTGAACAGAGATACCCGAAATGTTCCTTTGTGTGTGTGCGTGTATGTGTGTGTGTGTGTAAGGCAGGAGCGGAAACACCTTTGAAACCCATTAGTTGGGAAATTTAATTTTTTATAGCAGCATTCACATAGT
The DNA here is from genome assembly GCF_019320065.1 of Cervus canadensis. NCBI lineage: Eukaryota > Metazoa > Chordata > Mammalia > Artiodactyla > Cervidae > Cervus > Cervus canadensis. The sequence continues at coordinate 19,896,996 of NC_057407.1, read as the reverse complement.
CATTGTCAGCATTTTACAGTGATATTTAAAGTGCTGACATGAGGAAAATCTTTACCAGAATAAATATAGATGATTCTTTTAAACTTCAATAGCCTCTTGTTTTCACTGTGTGTTGCCTATTGCAACTAAATAATTTCTCCCTCCTCCCTTCACTTTTGACTATTGTTTCCCTCTCTATGATATTTATCAGACAGAAGCTACTACTGTTGGAGGTTTCCATCAGAGAGGCATAAAATACTTCTTTTAAAAAACCATAAAAGACTGATATGAAACCTACTTTGAAATTAGATGGCCAGGACATCTCTTTACTTATCAGTTTGAATGCCTCTTCTGTGTTCTCTTAAAGGTTAAAGAAACTGGCAGTACAGGAAATGGCAATGCTCTGTGGCTCCAAAGCCAGTGCCCTGCAAAGAACCTGACTTGGGGTTAGATGATAACACTAGGATATAAGGACCTCCCAGATAGGAGGTTTACTTAGCACTCAAATCTCTATTGCTGAGATTGCTGTTCTCCAGCGTGATGGTAGTGATGAGGGGTGTTTGTGCGTATGTGTGTGTGTGTGTGTATACAGAGTTCTTTAAAGTGAGATCATTTGGCTGCACACTTTTTGATGTGTGTGTGTGTGTGTGTTTGTGTGTGTGTATACAGAGTTCTTTAAAGTGAGATCATTTGGCTGCACACTTTTTGATGGGGTCAGTACAGATTTTATAGGGCTTCCCAGGTGGGTCAGTGGTAAAGAATCCGCCTGCCAATGCAGGAAACACAGGAGATGCGGATTCGATCCCTGAGTCTGGAAAATCCCCTGGAGGAGGAGATGGCAACTCACGCCAGTGTTCTTGCCTGGGAAATCCCATGGACAAGGAGCCTGGAGGGCTACAGTCCATAGGGTCTCAAAGAGTCAGACGTGACTGACTGAGCACACCCACACAGGTACAGATTTTATTGTCTTCTTTGGGTGAAGGGGTCGTTACAGGACTTGCTTGGGACTTCAATCACTGCTCAGAACTAACAGTCATTTTTCAAAATCACAAAATACCTGTTTCTCCCAATGCCAACTGTTCTTCAAAACAAGAGCTGGTCACTTCCGTGATTTCCTTTGTTATTCTGAATGAATCATTTATAAGACAAATGATTTCCTGATCTTTTATACATAAAATATTTCATGTAATCTGATTTTTCCAATAAATGTAACATTGTAAGTAGCTTTTGAGAAATATTTAATAAGAACTACATTTTGTTTCCTTGGAACCACATGGAGGAAATGTCCGGAGCTCTATTAGTTTGCATCTTTCCAATCTGAAAAATGTGGAGTACCCTCCAGTAATTTTTTTTTTTCCAGTAATTTTTTTATCATGTGTCCATGGGAGAGAACCAGAAAAACTGAGTGACTTTCTAAATTATCTTTTTCAAAGAAACATCCCAAGAAGGCAGAGGCTCGCTTATGAAACATTTCCAAAGATGCTTTTCTTGCAGATTTCTGAGAATCTTAATATCTAATGTAATTTGTTTCAAGGAGAATGGGGGACACAGCACTGCTAGTGGAGGCTTGATACATATCATAGTATTAAGGATGGATTCCTTAGCAATCATGTGGATTGGCCAACAGAAGAATTTAACAGAAACATTCCAATGTATATATTTTGAAAGTTGGAAAGAGTATTGATCCATTCTGTCTTCCTGACAGGAATTTAAGTTTATTATTCTCATAAAATCTCCAAATTCCTTTGGTTATGTAGAAGAGGAAAAATAACTTCCCCTCTGCCCTTTTGAATTCTGGGCTGAGGCCTGTCCCCCCACCCTACTAGCCCACTGCTTAGCCCCATAATAGATTAACAGGAGAAAAACAAACAGAAATTTATTAACATGTAAACTTCATGTGTCCATGGGAGATAACCAGAAAAACTGAGTGACTTCCTGAGATGGTGAATTTACTACCTTAAATGCCATCTTCAGGTAAAGACAAAAGAAAGATAAGGAGGGCTGGGGTGGGCAGTTATTGAAAATTACTAGGAAAGGCGTAGTAAATAAGGGTAAGATTTGTTTATAGATTTAATGCCTTTTTCAGTGATAGGATTCTCTTGTGATTTAGAATCATCCTTGTCTTCCTGGTTCTGAGAGGGAGACATGAATGGAGATTTCCTTTTTAAATAAAAATGTCTCTAACAAAAGGGAAACTTCTCTATTTTCAGAGCCTCTCCTGTCTCTGCTATTTCTTAAAATACTTGGCTCAAAATAATCCTTATGCCAAAGAGTCACATTTTGGGGTGTCATATTCTGCTACCCTTCACAATATCCCAAGAGAAAAGAAAATGGGAATCTTGGCTCACAGAATTGCAGGTTGTAATAGGGTGAACCTGGCTTTTGTTATGGATGGCTATAGATGCTTCACTGTATATTTCAAACCTATTCCTTCCAGGAAATCTAGGTTTCTGGTAGCCCAAAGTTAATATTTGTTCGGGGAGCTTTCTTTATTAAAAGATTTTAAATGACCACACTGCTCTAAAAGGACCTGGAAACTTAAGTTGTAATAGCTTCATGGTGAATTTGCTTCTGCTCCTTTCTATCTCATAGCCCATTTCTTCTCTGCATGCTCTTAATTTTCCTTCAGTGTAAGTCCTTGTAGTGGTGTGAATTTAATTACTCTAAAAAACAAAATTCAACTGAGTAAATTTGAGATATAAAAGTAATTCTCACAGTTAACTGAGATATTGCATCAATAATTTAAAATTACATTTAAAGAACAGGAAAATGCAAAAATGAGAGTATTTTGAGCAGCTAGGTTCTTTGAGGGCAAGGGTCCCTGCTTACTCATTTTTGTGCCACTCAAAACTCCACAAAGTACCTTCTACCCTGTAGACATTAAATGACTGAGTAAATGAGTGAGTGAATGGCACTGCTAATATTGCTTCTTTTTGTCTTTACCTTATGCTTTCAGGCTTCGACTCTGGTCATGGTTTTTATCTCCTGGCTGGTCCCTTTTCTTTTATAAGAGACTTGAATATCTTTCCTTGTTTTTTTTTTAATCCTGATCTTTTAATCTTTGCTTCCTGACATTTCCCTTTCCATTTCTCACTTTCTTTTATAGTACAATTGCTTTTGTCTGTTTCAGTCTCTCTTCTCCCTAGCTTTTTGTGTCAATTTTTGTTTTTTTTATTCTTGTGATTTTTCTCTTTTTTAGATACTATTGGTGCTGGTTACTCTATTGAGTAAAAGAAGGCACCCCACTGAATCTTCATGAGAGAAAACTGATTAATTGACTAATGATGTAATTTTTACTGTGTTGGGGTCTTGAGCTGCTACCAACTGGGGAAATGGACCTCTTTATAATGACATTTGTATCATAATCCAAACCTCAAAGCACCTGTACTTTTATTCATTTTTCTTTGATTTTTAAACCTACTAGTTATAAATATTGATTCTTTGACTTTCTCTACTTCTGTTTAAAAAAATATATCCATAACCGAGCATACTATTTTTTAGACACTATGTTAATAAAAATCAATTCACCACTCCACCCCAGGATGTTCATTGGCCTCCAGTTATTGCTGGTTTTATTTTCCAGCACAGGAAAGACAACAAATCAGAACCAATTGAACCCTCCAGAATTCTGTGTTGGGCATGTAGGAAATATCAGATAGATATAATCATTAGTCTAATGTGATTAATATGTTTGCTCTACTAATCATATTACTTCATGTTATTCAATAAGTGTGTTTCAGTAATCTGATTTATTTTTTATTTGAAGGGCAGAAAAATATTGTGTCTATGATAATGAACTCTAAATCTAAATTTCTTAGTTTCAGATCCTAACTACTCTGATTGCTAGCTTGGACAAGTAATTTTACCTCGACAGCATTCAGTTCCCTCATCTGTAAAATATTACTATCAATCATATAAAATTATGAGGATTAAATAAGTTATTATTGAAACCCCCTTATGAATAGAACCTAACACATAGCAGGCATTTAGAAAATACTAGTTGTTCTTTAATTTTTTTACAGTCTATCCCAATTATTTTCCTCCCAACTTTTTACTCTGAAAATATTAAAACTTAGGAAAAATTGAGAGAAGAGAACAATAAATACCCAAATACCATTCATAAGAATTCAATTATTCATTAACATTTGTAACTTGTTCATTTGCTTTCTTTTTCTCATTTATATACTTTTGCAAAACTAATTGCAAGCAGCTGTAGACGTTGTATTTCCACCTGACATTTAACCCTGTATCTCCTAAGATCAATATGTAACCATAATATTATTGTCACACCCAAGAAATTTAAACACTAATATGTTATCAAATAAAATAAAAAAGATTGCTGGGAGAAATAGCAACAACCTCAGATATGCAGATGATACCACTCTAATGGCAGAAAGTGAAAAGGAATTAGAGGGGTGGGATCGGAAGGAAAGTGGGAGGGAGGGGAGGGGTGGGGAGGAACGTGGAAGGGGACATATGTATACCTATAGCTGATTCATGTTGATGTTTGGCAGGAACCAACACAGTTCTGTAAAGCGGTTATCCTTCAATTAAAAAATAAATAGATTTCAGTTCAGTTCAGTCGCTCAGTTGTGTCCAACTCTTTGAGACCCCGTGAACCACAGCACTACTTTTAATCTAATACTAAAAGTGTAGTAGTAGTGAGAGTTGGACTATAAAGAAAGCTGAGCACCAAAGAATTGATGCTTTTGAACTATGGTGTTGGAGAAGATTCTTGAGCGTCCCTTGGACTGCAAGGAGATCCAACCAGTCAACCCTAAAGGAAATCAGTCCTGAATATTCATTGGAAGGACTGATGCTGAAGGTGAAGCTCCAATACTTTGGCCACCTGATGCGAAGAGGCAAAAGTTTGAGGGCAAGAGTAGAAGAGGGGAAACAGAGGATGAGATAGATGGTATCACTGCCTCCATGGACATAAATTGAGCAAACGCCAGGAGACAGTGGAGGACAGTGGAGCCTGGCATGTTATAGTCCCTGGGGTCACAAAGAGGCAGACGTGACTTAATGACTGAACAACTAGTGTTATCAAATACAATCAGATGTCTGCATTAATGTCACTTGTACTTTATAATGTCCCTTTTCCTTATTTATGTTTTCCTTTTTATAAATCCAATTGGATTACATGTTTTCTTAGTTGTTTAGTTGTTGTTCCTCTTTGGACTCTTTCAGTCTAGAATAGTCTTTTGCTTTTATTTATCTTTCATGGGTTAATATTTTTGAAAATTCCAAGGCAGTGTCTTGTGGAATGCCATGCAATGTGGATTTGTCCAGTTGTTTCCTCATCATTAGATTTAGTTTAAATATTTTTGGTTAAAATAGTATCTAAATGATACTGTGTACTTCACATTGCATCATGTAAGAGGCACATAATCTGTTTGTATCATTATTGGTAATGCTATATGATCACTTGATTAAGGTGATATTTTCCAGACCCCTCAAAATTTGGAAGTTATGTATTTTATTGAGATTGGATTTTTTTGCTTTATAATCACAAAGTAACATTTTGAGAGTGGGTGAATATCCTTTATCCAAAAAACTTTTTTCATCCATTGGTTGTATTATTCATGGATGAATCTTGCCTGATGGTGTTCTCCTAATAGTATTATTCTCATATATTTATTAACTGACATTCTTTGGTAACAAAAGTGCTCCTCCTCCCTATATCAATATCATCCGTAGAATTCTCCAGGCAAGAATACTGGAGTGGGCTGCCACTTCCTCCTGCAGGGGATCTTCCTGACCCAGGGATCAAACCTGGGTCTCCTGCATTGCAGGCAGATTCTTTACCATCTGAGCCACCAGGGAAGTCTCCATACTAGGATCTGATAATTATCATTATGGCTGAAACAACTTACTCAGAGAGTGTGGTACTTGTTTCAGCTAAAATAATTTTTTTAAACTGCTTTTATCATACCTTTTTACTCCCAAATCACTGTGAACTTTGTATGAAGTAAAGCCTACTTACAGAAGATGCACAAATCTTGTATATCATGTATATATATATATATATATATATATATATATATATATGTATGGAAAGTGCTCATATAGATGTATCGTTGGAAAGTGCTCTGTGCTCAGTCATGTCCAACTCTTTGCAACCCCATGGACTGTAGCCTGCCAAGCTCCTCTGTCCATGGGATTTCCCAGGCAAAAATACTAGGTTGCCTTTCTTCCTCCATGGGATCTTCTCAACCCAGGAATCAAACCTGTGTCTCCTGCATGGCAGGTGGATTCTTTACCACTGAACCATTGGGGTCCTTATTCTTTAGTGATGCTCAAATTGTCCCCAGTTTAGCCAGTAGGATCCCCTCTAAAGCTAGTTCTTGTGTCCTTTTGACATTTCTCCCTCATTTCTCCTTCCTTATTTCAGAAAATAAGATCTTTTAAGCTTACCTTGTCTTCTTATCTTATTCTCCTGACCAGGAATAAGTCATTTTTTCAAAGAGCACTGCCTCCCTTTAGTTGGGAATGGAATTTAGAAACAAAGATTTGGCTACTAGGTGGGCTCATTGATACTTTGTTGTCATTACTCCTAAGATATATATATATATATACATATACTATATATGTAATAACCTGCAATTCAAATCCAGCATCACAATATTCTTCTTCAGCTTCCCTCATTTCATATTTGTTTCTCCTTTATTCCACTGTGAGAGTTCACTCTATTGATTCATTTGCTCTGTCCTGTAACATACAAAAAGTAGTTTCAGAAATACTACATCAATACTACTTCTAACAACCAATCTACTAAGTAAAGTTCAAGATTAATTTGTATTTGTTTTTGTACTAACATTCCACTGTGAATATGCAGAGTACCAGATTCAAGTTATTGGAATTCATTTTTTGGTCCTCTGTGGTCATTTTTATCAGTATGTCATTCATCTTACTTCTTTTCCTGCTTGCTTGCAAGTTTAGGTTTTGTTTTTTCAATCTTTTTCTATTTGAACATGTAAAACTTTACATGGTTCAAAAACCAAATGTAGATAAAACTTTGTCCCAGAAAGTCCTATTTCATGCCTACCCTTTCACTGAGGTCTTATTCACCCTCCATAGTGAATATTTTCCTTAGATTCTGGTTTATTCTTCAGGTGCTTATTACAAAACTAGTGAATACATACATTTGGGTTTTTACTTTGCTTATGGGTTATTTTTTCTGTGCAAGAGAATCTTTAAATTTTCATGTAGTCAACATTTTCAATATTTTCTGAATTTTTTTAACATTTGGATTTGAATCATAGACTTTCCCCACATTGAAGTTGTAAAGAAATTAATGTTTTATTCTACCACCTGTTTTATTTTTGACATTAGTGATTGCTCTTGATATTAAAACTAATCATGTTGAGCCTCAAGGGCTGCCAAAACTCACAGGATTAATTTTCACAGCAGCCGATGACTGGAGAAGAGAGGGGGAAGATGGAGACTCCAGACACCTTATCTTTCCTAGTCTTCTAGGCAGGGATGTTTGGGACTTTGGATCCCTAGTCCAGGGCTCAGCAAATAGAAGTCATCATTGAGTAACTGAAAGAATGAATGAGTAAAAGAAGTTCTAGAGAGGCATGATGAGTGACTTAAAAATTGAGCTCCCTCTGGACAATCTGATGAGCACCAAAGCAATGGAAGAACAAAGAAGTGACACTCTTGTTTTGGTTTATAGGTCAACTTGTCAAGGATAAGAAACTACAGATTCCTTATCCTGAGAGAAAGTCTCAGCTTTTGAAGAGGGCTGACCATAACCTATTCATTGTGGCTCCTTTGTGCAGTCTCCTATCTTGATCATGGTTACTTTAGAAACAGTTATATTTGGAGTATTTGTCCTCTGGAGGATATAGGATGGAAAAACATAACTTAGTCATCAAAAGTCCAATTCTTGTAGCCATCCTTGTGCCAAATGTACAGTCATTTTTTTCCCTATGAATTTTTTTCTACATGTTTATGACACCAAATAGCTGAATTAAATGTGTAAAATTGGCTTAGTAATCCAGATGTTTAGAAAGTAGTGCAACTTTATTTATTAACTTGTGATATTACAAGACTAGACTTTCAATGAGTTAGATATATTATACACAGTTCTGCATAAAGCCATAGAATTGCTAAATCAATTATATGATGATGGATTTTTTTAATAACTGAATTATATTCTACAGAGTGTTTCTTTCATATCTTTTATTTCACTTACAAGTATGCATTGGCTTTGGTGGCCCAGAACTGGTTTTATTGTTCTTTTACCACTTACTTTTTTAACTTAAAAAGTGTTTTTTGTTCTTTAAGCCTTATCTAAAAATGGGCTTTTGAAGTTTGAGAATGTTAAATGATATGATATGATGTATTTAAAGTATTTAGCCCAGTGCCTAACACAAAGCATGCACTCGGTCAATGTCATTAGTTATGGTTATTGTTCACTGAGCCTTAAAATGCCTCTTAATTCTCTCTCTCTTATTATCATCATTTGCTACTTCATTTCTGTGTGTAGATTAGTTTGTGATGTCATAATCATAATAATTTTTCTTTTTTTTTTGCATTTCAACAACATAGTCTTTTTGATCTTCAAAAAAATATCATAAAAAGTAAGAAATGATTTTCTCAGTTTTGAAAATGAGGAAATATAGGTTTATAAAAGTAAAGTGAATCCTTGAGAGCATGTACTAACAAAGCTGTAAAATGGGAAAGCTGAGACATATGATGTGAAATCCACTTATTATATCTTATTTCCAAAATGCTGTTGTAAACTCCTTGATGGGTAGAACATGAAAGACTTCTTTCTAGGCTGTACAGTTAAGAGATTTTAGTTTCAGGAGTCAGGAATATAACCTACATTAGCTTAGGCCAAAGAAATCATAATGACTCAAGTGACAAATATAAGGGTAGATCTTTAGGTATGACCAGATCCACGACTAAAGATTAGGTTGGGACTTTGTCTCACCCATTTGGTTGTTCTTGGCTTTCTGTTGGCCTCATCTTCAGGCTGAGAACTCTCCTGTGGTGGCTTCTTAAAGTTTGTACCTGAGCTGATTGTCTCACTCTACTCCTGGCCCTGTATTCCCTTACCCTGACTCTTGACCATTTTGAAGATGAACTTCAAGGAGAAGAGTAAGTGAAAGCAGTAAAAGGGATAGTAGAAAGTGCTGTCTGACAGGGTATGGGGTATTTATCCCAGCGGTCAGGTATCTTGAAGTTGCTCCCAACTTTTATTTCAGGTTGCCATTTAGGTTTCCTGGCCTTGACTAAATTGTCCACTAGATCGAGTGGCTGCTGGGAGGGGTGGAAGAGGAGCAGAATGGGCCACCCCAAAATATGCCTCTTTGGCATAAAGATTATTTTAAGCTGATTATATTTAAGAAACTGCAACAAAGGAGAAGCTCTGAAAACAGAGTAGAAGTTAAGGAATTCTACATTCGTAGATCTACATTTTTGCAGGGAAAAATCTATATTGTAAGGAAAATCTATATTTTAAAAGGAGATTTACATTAGAATGAGAAGATAGCTATTGCCAGAGAACTTTTTAATCAGAGACACTTACCTGCCTGGCAGGATAACCTTTGCTTTCCAGACTTCTCTCACCGTCATGTAGATAGCCTTCCTCTTTTTGAAGTCTTGGGCTTCCTTGGTAGCTCAGTAGTAAAGAATCCACCTGCCAATGCAGGAGACACAGAAGAGGTGGGTTCTACCCCTGAATCAGAAGATTCCCTGGAGAAGGAAAGGGCACCCACTCCAGTATTCTTGCCTGGGACATCCCATGGACAGAGCAGCCTGGCAGGCTACAGGCCAGGGGTCACAAAGAGTCCAGTACAACTTAGGGACTTAACAACAGCAACTTTGAAGTCTCAGACCCCTTTCCTTTCCCTTAACTCAGGATAGTATCAACACATCTGCCTCAATCCTCTGGCTGCTTTTTGAGTCTCATGTTGTGGGCCTCCTGTACATACATATATTTTTTTCTCCATTAAATCTCATTTTATGGGGGTCTCAACCAAGAACTCAGAGGGATAGATAGACCATTATTTTTCCTCCGCTACGGGCCAGATGAGTGAAGGATGATCCTTGGAGGCTTCTGGTGGCCTTTGTCGAGTGTGGGATGTGGTATTTTCAAGGATTTCCCTTTTCTACATTTGATTTGCTTTGTGGAGCTTCTTAGCTACCCCTGATGTTCCTCTTTTCTCAGCTTCTGCCATACTCTTTCTTTGATTATCATCCCATTTCCAACCCCATGTGCTTCAGCTGGAATTTTTAAAATCCTAAAATCATGGTCAGTTTTAACTTCTGACAAAGACGTATGCTTGAGAGAAAGCAGTCTAATTTTCGCCAGCTGAGTTTTTGTATCTTGGTGGTGAAGCCACTCTTGCTTAGACTTGAACCATTGTTGAAATGTTTCTTTCTTGGTGAAGGATCTCTGGCAAGCTGTTGGATGTAATGAGGGCTCTGTAAACCCTGGCCTTTGGCTCCAGTTTTAAGAGGAGTTTGCCTTTACTCACTGGGCAGCCTTTACCATTATGAATCTTGCCTTTTTGCAAGGCCAGTGAATTCTGCAAAGGTTTATTAATCTTGATTTAATGTATTCATATGAAAAAATGTAACAGCAAGAGAATAAAGCTTATGTAGGCATTGCAGGGATCCCTTTGGGGGTTCACTCTGTATTACTCATAGCAATGAAAAGTAAAAATGGCAAGTTATATTAGCTAAGTTCAAGAAACAAAAGGCAATATTAATTTCCCAAGAAGTGTAAAAGGATATGCAAATGTGATCAACTCCCAGGAAAACATTGCAATATACCACTTCAGGCTTTGAAATTATGCAGTTTAATAAACACTCGTTAAGAAGCTTCACACACCAAACATAGAATTTTAAAGCAAGTGTTTCTGATCACATACTGTTTTTGTGGAAAAGCATTATTTTCCTAAGCTTTTCAAACCCTCAACATAAAGATTGGGGTGTGCAAAATAGTAGATTTATCAGTAGCAGTCATGTGTTCTTTGGAAAGCACAGATTGTTGTGAAGAAAAAAAAATTCTATATTGTTGCTTTTCAATTAAAAGTGTGATTTAGAAGTGTGGGCCATTAGACTAGAACCTGAAGTAAAAATTTCTAAGGCAAATGTGTTTAGCCAGTAACTGATGAGGGAGAATTATCTTGGAGTTTTAATTAGTTCAGACCTAATGGGAGAAGCTTTTCTGTAAGCTTCTTCCTACAACTTTCTTGAGTCTATGCTTCTTGGTTAGGGACCTTCTTATTTATTTACAATCAGAACCAAACTTGAGCTCCTATTCAATGGAAAGAGCTGTTCAGAAATTGCACTGAATTTTAAGGTCTTAAAGACTAAGCTGTATAGACAGAGTAAAAAAATTGTCGTCTTTGAATGAAGTGGTTTCTCAGATGTTTCAGTAGATGTTCAGAGGATGGGAGGAGTTTTCCAATGTTTTAGACACACATCAGTAATATTTTGTTCTGAATTTGTTTGTCTCGTGCTTCTGTGGAGCTTTACATTTGCTGTTCAGTCTTGTGTTAAGAAATTGAGATAAAAAAGCATTAGTAAGAATGATAACACTAAGTGGGGTAGGTGTGGGTAAAGGGAACAGTTATTTTCAAACACTGCTGGTGACAACTCAACTATGTATATAAAAAAATCTTGTATACTGTTTGATCCAACAAGTCTGTGTCTTATATATTTATCTTAAAGAAATATCTTGACAAATTCACAAAGGCATGTGTATTTAAGTAATTTTATTGTTTATGATAGTAAACAGAAAATCCAAACATCCTAAATGCATAATACATGATTAAATATTTTCTGTCTTTTGTTGGGGAGGAAGAAATTTTCCTTTACCCTTCTAGGTTCTTCTATCTGTTCTAAGATTTAAATCAATGCAAGAAAGACTAACAGGAGAAAGTCAAAGAAGAGTTTAATAGCATTTATATGGGAAAGACTCAGGAAAGTACAGTAACTTGCTAGAATGACTGAAACCTTCACCTTAAATAGCATCTTCAGATAAAGACAAAGGAAGATGTTGAGGGTAGTGGTTTGGGACTTGAAAAGAAGGCCATTGACAAGGAGTTGGAAAAGCAAAAGGTTGGTAAATAAATGTTTGTGGGCCAAGCAGTGATAGTAGGACACAGAAGACTCTCATCTCTAGACCCTGCCTCCACCATGCCTAACCCACATTCTTTGCAGTTATCTCTGGTGATAGATCTATTCAGGGAACAGGTCCTGTATCTACATCCTTTTAGGCTTAGGCAGAAGATCAAAGTTTCTTCCTGAATCTTTTGGGCCTCTGTTGTTTTCAGCTTGAAATAATCTGCATGCGAAAGAGACATTTTGGCCTGGTAAATTCTTCTCCACTTCTCTTCCCTACGCTTTATATAGTGGAATACGACATAGCCTTTAAAAATGCTTACATTGGTGATAATATCATGGAAAATTTTTATATTAAGTGAAAATACAAATAAATAGCAAAATGGGAGGTATAGTAAATGTTATTGTTGTTCAGTCGCTAAGTCGTGTCTGATTCTTTGGTATCCTCCCTGTCCCTCCCTGTTTCCCAAAGTTCACCCAAGTTGATGTGCATTAAATTGGTGATGCCATCCAGCCTTCTCATCCTCTGTTGCCCTCTTCTCCTTATGCCTTCAATCTTTCCCAGCGTCAGGGTCTTTTCCAGTGAGTTGCCTGTTCGCATCCAGCAGCCAAAGTATTGGAGCTTGAGTTTGAGCTTCAACATCAGTCCTTCCAATGAGTATTCAGGGTTGATTTTCCTTAGAATCTGATTGATTGACCTGATCTCCTTGCTGTCCAAGGGACTCTCAAGAGTCTTCTCCAGCACCACAATTTGGAAGCATCAATTCTTCGACATTCAGCCTTCTTTATGGTCCAACACTCACATCCGTACATGACTACTGGAAAGACCATAGCTTTGACTATATCGACTTTTGTCAGCAAAGTGATATCTTTGCTTTTTAATACACTGTTTAGGTTTGTCATAGCCTTCCATCCAATAAGCAAGTGTCTTCTAATTTCATGGCTACAGTCAATAATATAGTAAATATAGTCTTATTGAATAGAGTATATTCAATATTTCAAATAAGTATATATTAATATAGTAATATGTCCTATAATGTTAATAATTTCAAATGTTTTCTTTTAACTTGACTGTTGTGTTTTTCTATAATAAACATAGATTGTTGTATTGTGTGAAAGTTGCTCAGTCATGGCTGACTCTTTGCAACACCGTGGACTGTAGCCTGCTAGGCTCCTCTGTCCATGGAATTCTCCAGGTCAGAATACTGGAGTGGTCAGCCGTTCCCTTCTCCAGGGGATCGTCTCTACCCAGGGATCGAACCCAGGTCTCCCACATTGCAGGCAGATTCTTTACTGTCTGAGCCACTGGGGAAGCCCAAACATAGATTACTTGATAATAAAAATAATAAGAGAAGATGTACCATCAATGAGAGATAATAAAATATAAGTGATCCTTGCTTTATAAAAGTAGATGATTATAAAGTAAATTTGCACTACAAGTTATTATTTGCTCTAGAGAAAGATTCCTGTGGTTATGATGAGTGAGCAGTATCTTCTTTAGTAATTTAGGTTTAGTTCGCAGTTCTCTGGTGAAGCTGGCCTGCTGAGGAAACCTGGGGTTAGGGAAAATGAAAGCTACACTGTCAGGAGATGAAAGGCCTGCAGAAATAAAGTTTATGCATCTTTGAATTTGCTCTGAGGTCAGTAGGCAAATAGTATTTTATTCCTATATGCTTGCCCTTGATGCCAAAAGCTCAGCTTCTGTGCACTGGTGCCAGATCAAATCTCAGAGACAGAGTTTTGTGTGAAGAAGGAAAAATAGCTCTCTTGCTTTGCCAGGCAAAGAGGAACACATGGGGCTCTTGCTGCCAAAAGCTATGTGTTCTAACGGGAGGATTTGATGAGGAGTTTTATAGCAAGGTGCTGATAAGAGTAGGATATGTGCTGGGCCTCCACGGCTCTAATCTGGTCTTGATGAGCTTCTCTGGTTCATTTAATGTAGCCTCAGGTGGGCTTTCTTTGGTGTGAAGAATGCTGACATCTTAAAGAGCATAAAGACTTTGGTACCTACATCCCTGGAGGAGGAACCAGGACCCTACCCTAAGGCTACACTGTTGCTTCCTGGCTACCAGATGCAAAGACAGAGGAGGGGCAGCCAGGAAACAATTGTGCAGCCTTGGAATAGGGTCCTGGCTCCCCCTCAAGGGATTTACAGGGCTTCCCTGGTAGCTCAGCTGGTAAAGAAACTGCCTGCAATGCAGGAGACCATGGTTTGATTCCTGGGTCAGGAAGATCCGCTGGAGAAGGGATAGACTACCCACTCCAGTTTTCTTGGGCTTCCCTGGTAGCTTAGTAGGTAAAGAATCTGCCTACAATGTGGGAGACCTGGGTTTGATCCTTGGGTTGGGAAGATCCCCTAGAGAAAGGGCATGGTAACCTATTCCAGTATTCTTAGAGAATCCCCGTGGAAAGAGGAGCCTAGTGGGCTGCAGTCTATAGGGTCGCAAAGAGTCAGACACAACTGAACAACTAAGCAGAGAACATTACCCCTGTCTTTGCATACCTTCTCTTCCTAGATTAGCAGTTATCCAAATCTGCCCTTGTGGAACTCTGCCTTTTCTAAATCCAGCTTGAACATCTAGAAGTTCTTGGTTCATGTACTGTTGAAGCCTTGCTTGGAGGATTTTGAGCAATACTTTGCAAGTGTGTGAGATGAGTGCAGTTGTGTTTGAACATTCTTTGGCATTGCCTTTCTTTGGGATTAGATTGAAAACTGACCTTTCCAGCCCTGTAGCCCCTGCTGAGTTTTCCAAATTTGCTGGCATATTACGTGCAGCACGTTAACAGTGCATCTTGTAGGATTTGAAATAGCTCAACTGGAATTTCATCACCTCCACTAGCTTTGTTCATAGTGATGCTTCCTAAGGCCTGCTTGACTTCACAGTCCAGGATATCTGGCTTTAGGTGAGTGATCAAACCATCGTGGTTATCTGGGTCATTGAGGCTTTTTTTGGTATAGTTCTTCTGTGTATTCTTGCCACCTCTTCTTAATGTCTTCTGCTTCTGTTAGGTCCATACTGTTTCTGTCCTTTTTTGTGCCCATCTTTGCATGAAATGTTCCCTTGGTATTGCTAATTTTCTTGAAGAGATCTCTAGTCTTCCCCATTCTATTGTTTTCCTGTGCTTCTTTGTACTGATCACTTCAGAACTCTTTCTTATCTCTCCTTGCTATTCTTTGGAACTCTGCATTCAGATGGGTATATCTTTCCTTTTCTCCTTTGCCTTTAGGTTCTCTTCTTTTCTCAACTATTTGTAAGGCCTGCTCAGGCAACAATTTGGCTTTTTGCATTTGTTTTTCTTGGGGATTTCTTTTTCAGAGGAACCAGAAATCAAATTGCCAACATCTCTTGGGTCATAGAAAAAGCAAGAGAATTCCAGAAAAACATCTACTTTTGCTTTATTGACTATGCCAAAGTCTTTGCATGTGTGGACCACAATAAACTGTGGAAAATTCTTAAAGAGATGGGAATACCAGACCACCTGACCTGCCTCCTGAGAAATCTGTATGCAGGTCAAGAAGCAACAATTAGAACTGGACATGGAACAATGGAATGGTTCCAAATTGGGAAAGGAGTACATCAAGGCTGTATATTGTTATTCTGCTTACATAACTTACATGCAGAGTACATCATGTGAAATGCTGGGCTGGATAAAGCACAAGCTGGAATCAAGATTGCCAGGAGAAATATCAATAACTTCAGATATGCAGATGACACTACCCTTATGGCAGAAAGAGAAGAAGAACTAAAGAGCCTCTTGATAAAAGTGAAAGAGAAGAGTGAAAAAGATGGCTTAAAACTCAGTATTCAAAAAATGAAGATCATGGCATCTGGTCCCATCACGTCATGGCAAATAGATGGGGAAACAGTAGAAACAGTGAGAGACTTTATTTTCTTGAGCTCCAAAATCACTGCAGGTGGTGATGCAGCCTTGAAATAAAAAGTCACTTGCTCCTTGGAGGAAAAGCTGTGACCAACCTAGACAGCACATTAAAAAGCATAGACATTACTTTTCTGACAAAGGTCCCTCTGATCAAAGCTGTGGTTTTTCCAGTAGTCATGTATGGATGTGAGAGTTGGACTATAAAGAAAGCTGAGCCTGAAGAATCAATACTTTAGATCTATGGTGTTGGAGAAGACTCTTGAGAGTCCCTTGGACTGCCAGGAGATCTACCCAGTCCATCCTAAAGGAAATCAGTCCTGAATATTCATTGGAAGGACTGATGCTGAAGCTGAAACTCCGATACTTTGGCCACCTGATGGGAAGAACTGACTCATTGGAAAAGACCCTGGTGCTGGGAAAGATTGAAGGCAGGAGGAGAAGGGGACAACAGAGGATGAGCTGGTTGGGTGGCATCACTGACTTGATGGGCATGAGTTTGAGCAAGCTATAGGAGTTGGTAACGGACAGGGAAGCCTGGCATGCTGCAATGCATGGGGTCACAAAGTGTCGGACATGACTGAGCAACTGAACTGAACTTTTAGAACTCAGAGAAGATCATGGAGACTGTAGTCCAAAAATAGAGACAGAAAGGCCCAGGATCCCCACAGAGTCTTGCTCAGTTTTATCCTTTCATATCATAGTGTGGGTGTGCATACTCAGTTGCCTCCAACTCCTTGTGAATCCATGGACTGCATCCTGCAAGGTTCCTTTGTCCGTGGAATTCTCCAGCCAAAAATACTGGAGTGGGTAGCCATTCCCTTCTCCATGGGTTCTTGTTGACTGTGGTATGGAACATGGATTTCCTGCATTGCTGATGGATTCTTTACCCTCTGAGCAACCAGGGAATAAATAAGAATTCCTTTATATAGTGAGCACAAGAAAAAGTTTTCTATAATTTAAAATTTAGATACCATAAAACTTGACTGTGTGTAGTTAAAATTTTTTAAAATTCATTTTTCAAGGAAAAAAACAAAAACCCAAATCACAAGTGATAAGCTGGAAGAAAATATTTACAGGATACATTATGATAAAAAGCTAACATTCTTCATATATGAATTGAGCAGTTATTACAAATTGAAGAGAAAAAAGAGAAACACCCCCAAGACAAAATAAACAAACAAAAAGTATAAAATTTTTGAAATATCTAGACATTTCACAAAAATTGATATAAAAATGACTTTTCAGCATATGGAAGTGTGTTTAACTTTGTGTGCCATCATCTGTGTCATCATCTGTACTTATGAAATATTGAAAACATCCTAAATGTTTGTGTGTAGGAGATTACGTGAATGAGTCATGGTACAGCTCACACAGTGGTGTACTGTAGAGTACAATCAGAAAGATCCTTATGAATTTATATGGAGTGATTCCAAGAGTTATCATTAATGCAAAAAACAACATATAGAAAGGCACCTACAGCATGCTACATTATTCTTATGTAAGATGGAAGAATTAAGAAGGTCCATCTGTTTGTCTAACTGATTTTTTTTTTTTTTTGCAAAAGGATACACAGAATGGATAAAATGAAAAAGTGAAATTGGTAATCTATAGTATGGGAATAGGATTAGAAATATTAGGGAAGAGAATGATACCACCCTGAAAATACCTTTTTTAAAAAAAAATAGTTCTGATTTTCAGTTCAGTTCAGTTCAGTTCATCCACTCAGTTGTGTCTGACTGTTTGTGACACCATGGATGCCAGGCTTCCCTTTCCATCACCAACTCCCAGAGTTTACTCACACTCACATCCATTGAGTCGGTGATGCCATCCAACCATTTCATCCTCTGTCGTCTCCTTCTCTTCCCGCCTTCAGTCTTTCCCAGTATCAGGGTCTTTTCCAATGAGTTGGTTCTTTGCATCAGGTGGCCAAAGTATTGGAGCTTTAGCTTCAGCATCAGTCCTTCCAATGAATATTCAGGACTGATTACCTTTAGGATGGATTGTTTGGATCTCTTTGTAGTCCAGGGGACTCTCAAGGGTCTTCTCGAACACCACAGCTCAAAAGCATCAATTCTTTGGCACTCAGCTCTCTGTGTAGTCCAAATCTCACATTCATACATGACTACTGGAAAAACCATAGCTTTGACTAGATGGGCCTTTGTTGGCAAAGTAATGTCTCTGCTTTTTAATATGCTATCTAGGTTGGTCATAGCTTTTCTTTCAAGGAGCAAGCGTCTTAATTTCATGGCTGCATCACCATCTGCAGTGATTTTGGAGCCCCCAAAATAAAGTCTCCCATTGTTTCCCCATCTATATGCCATGAAGTGATGGGACCAGATGCCATGATCTTCATTTTCTGAATATTGAGTTTTAAGCCAGCTTTTTCACTCTCCTCTGTCACTTTCATCAAGAGGCTCTTTAGTTCTTCTTTGCTTTCTGCCATAAGGTTGGTGTCATCTGCATATCTGAGATTATTGATATTTCTCCTGGCAATCTTGATTCCAGCTTGTGCTTCAACCAGGTCAGCATTTTGCATGATGTACTCTGCATATAAGTTAAATAAGCAGGGTTACAATATACAGCCTTGATGTACTCCTTTCCCAATTTGGAACCAGTCCATTGTTCCAAGTCCAGTTCTAACTGTTGCTTCTTGACCTGCATACAGATTTCTCAGGAGGCAGGTCAGGTGGTTTGGTTTCCCCATCTCCTGAAGAATTTTCCACAGTTTATCATGATTCAGACAGTCAAGGGCTTTGGTGTAGTCAATAACCATGTTAATGTTTTATATACTGCAAAAGTAAAATTAAATTATACGATTTGGAGTAAAAATGGAATACAAGCAGAGGTAAATGAATCTAACTGTATATCAAGTGGATGGTATGATTACACATAAGGGAAAGAAATAATAACTTGTTATTTTGAACATAATATCTTGACTGTGCACTTTTAGCTCAGTTTAAAGGTGAACTAGAAAGAAATCTTGAGTTTTTACATTTACACTTGCTGTTGATAGTGGTAATAATGGAATTTTGTGAAATTATTTTTATGTATTGTAGGATTGAGTATATACATATGTCTTTCTGTCTATCTATGTATCTGTGTATTTATCCTAACTATCTAGGGGGAATTAGCCAGTTTATCACTGTGAAAGGATAGGAATGCAAATAAACATAAATATAAATAGTAATGGAAATAAATATGAAATGAAGGCAAGTAAGGAAGACAATGTATTGTTGGATTGAGGTTAGAAGTGTCAATATAAACACATGATTAAATGTACATATAGATTTCAGTGACAAGTGAAAGTGAAAGTTGCTCAGTTGTGTCCGACTCTTTGCAACTCCATGGACTATTTAGTCCATGGAATTCTCCAGGCCAGAATACTGGAGTGGGTGGCCTTTCCCTTCTCCAGAGAATCTTCCCAACACAGGGATTGAACTCAGGTTTCCCGCCTGGCAGGCGGATTCTTTACCAGCTGAGCCAGAAGAACAGTATTTCTATTTATAATCCCCTGTTCTGTCCTCTGAAAGGGTCTCCAAGCAGTGAGAACCCCTTGTTCCTGGCTTTTGGCTTCTAAATACCACTTCCCACTAAGAGGAACTTGGAGAAATTCTCATTCCAGGTCCAGAGCAAGGGAAGTACAGGGAACTTGGAACATTTTGTTGTGCCAGCAAATAAGAAACTGCTAAAATCAAATGAAGACATGTCTGAATAACACAGAAACTAGCTTGAAATAGGATACTTAAAGTTCAAATGAGCAAGATGTACTTAAGCCACAAAATAGATAAAGAAGGGAGGAAGGGAAGCTCTTCTTATGTAGAATACCAACAAATAAATGTAGAAGAAATGATGGAATTAGGAAATCACCATTTTACAACTACTCTAGTAATAATTAGGGACTTCTTTGGTGGCTCAGATGGTAAAGAATCTGCCTGCAATGCAAAAGACCCGAGTTAAATCCCTGGGTTGGAAAGATCCCCTGAAGAATGGAATGACTGCCCACTCTAGTATTCTTGTCTATAAAATCCCATGGACAGAGGACCCTGGCTGGCGACAGTCCATGGGGTTGCAAAGAGTTGGACATGACTTAACAACTAAACAAAAACAATTTATACTGTAGGGGAATATAAAGTTTTCTCGGACCCTTTAGAGTCTCTGGCTGGGTCTGAAAATTAAACTGATAAAGAAATATTAACAGCAGAAAGGCATACACATTTATTTAATGTATGTTTTACACAATATGAGAGCATTCATAAGGAAATGAGCACTCAAAAAATACAGACCTAAGTATTTTTATTCTAGGTTGGATGAAAAATTTACATACTTCTTCCCTCCTATAGATACTGTAATTGTTAGTGTTCCTGAGGCAGCATCGAGTACCTTTGTTTTGGAAAGGAAGGAATCTCTGCTGAAATAGGCAGTGTGTGCAGTTTTGGCACAGGGAAGAAAGTGTCTGATAATATCTATCTGAAATATAATCACTTGGAGCTAATGTGCATTAATGTTTCATTGTATCTAACTATAACCTTCTCGGATGTGTTTAATTACTCAGTCGTGTCCACTCTTTGAGAACCCATGGACTGTAGTCTGCCAGAATCCTCTGTCCATGGGATTCTCTAGGCAAGATTACTGGCATGGGTTGCCATTTCCTTCTCCAGGGGATCTTCCCCACGCAGGGATTGAACCTGTGTCACCTGCGTCTCCTGCATTGGCAGGTAGATTCTTTACCACTGCATCACCTGGGAAGACCTTAAAGAAGAGATTTCATCCTTTGTCATCTTGAGTTTCACATGCTATATAAATCAAATCAAACAAAAATCAGCTTCCAAAAAAGCGCAGCAGATGTTTGATGTGGTGGGGGTGAATTGGGAAGTTGTCACAACCTAGATGTTCCTTTCAGAGCAGCCCAACCTTTAGGAGAATTAGTTTTGATATTGTGAAAACAGCGAAGCTTTCCTGTTATTCTTGAATGGGCCTCACTAGGGAAATATAAATTGTATATCTGCCTGCTGGGATTTCTACCTGACTTTGATTTCTTGTGCTAACTGTTCTGTAGCTCCTTGATTTCTCTCTCTTGGTCTGTGCTAGTTTAGCGATTGTGGATGGGATCCTTGACCTCAATTTGATTGGAAGGTACCTGCCCAGTATGGCTCCTTAGCTGGGTACGCCTGTGGGCCAAGCAAGGGAGAGAAGGCCCTGGAATTACACAGGTGCAGTCATGGTTATTAGGCATTAAAGATGGCTTTGAGGGCAGTGGCTGCCTGGCTTAGTACAAGTTATTCTGCTGGCAAGAAAAAAATAACACCACTCTTACCTAAACCTCTGACAAATTTTGTCTTGCAAAGGAAGTTATCAGGAAAGGGTATTGCTTTCTTGGCCCCCACAAAATGTTGCTGTTTAGTTGCTAAGTCATGTCCAACTCTTTTGTGACCCTGTGGACTGTAGCCTGCCAGGCTCCTCTGTCCTTGGGATTTCCCATTCAAGAATGCTGGAGTGGGTTGCCATTTCCTTCTCCAGGGAATCTTCCCAACTCAGGGATCGAACCCGTGTCTCCTCTATTGGCAGGTGGCTTCCTAACCACTGAGCCATCAAGGAAGCTCCAGCTGCATACATAAATGGAACTAAATTTAATGAATGTTTATCTTTTCTACATTTAAAAGTTTTATGTTCCTATTGTGGAATATTTGGATAACAGAGACTTCTCTTAAGACAAAAATAGGTATTACTTATAACCCACTGTGCAATTAATTCTTTGTGGACAAAGTTGTAGTTTATCTATACCTGGATTTTTAGCATAATTGTATTTTCATAATTACATATCTTTTCAGTATATCTATATTATGAGCATTTCACCATATTATTACAAAGTCTTCACAACCATAATTTTAAAGACTATGCTATTCTTCCATATAGCGGACTTTCTAAAGGCGGGGGTTGCTTGTTTTGTGTTTCACCAAAAAGATTGTTTACATCAATTGTTACCATTTCACAAAAGAGAACACGTTAGCACCAGAAAATCTTGAAAGCTTAAACTTCAGAGTACAAAAATGAAATGAACTAGCTCCATTAAAATCTGTTAGAAAGTATTTATTTTTTCTCATTATCCTGTGAACTGTTGGTGATTTGGTCGCATTCTCCAGTCCATAGACTGATGTTCAGGAGCCATATAATCAAATGATCTGTAAGGTCCATTGATTCTAACTGAAGAAACTTGCATTTAATGAAGAGTTGGGTTCCAGTCTTGGTGCCATGTTTGACCTGATGGTTGATTTTTGAGTCATACATCCCGAGAATATCTCAGTTTTCTGATTGGCCCCCTTAACTTTATGAAGGTCAAGTTTGGTATCATTTGTAGAAGTGCTGTTGTCTAAATGCCTTGGTACTCTGATGTGAGAATCAGAAAAGGAATGTGATAAATTGTGCAGTCCCAGGGAATAAGTGACATTTCATTAGCCCATAGTTTATACAATAGCTCACATTTCTGCACTTTCTTAGAATAATTGCAAAAGTTAAGAAATACAACTGCAAATGGATGAAATAAAAAAAGGTATTTTATTGGCTTATATACTGAAAAAACACTGACACATGATGTCTAGAATCACTGGATCTAGAACATCAATGATCTGTCCATTGTTTTCTCTAAGGCAGTGTCTCACCTAATGGCAAGAGGGCTCCCAGGAACATATTCCATCCAACCAGTTCAATAATTCCAGTAGGATACAGTAAAGTTTGTATTTCTAATATTTCTAGTGAAAGTTCAGTTTCCATCTTACTGGCACTGATTGAAGGTGATTGACCAGATCTAGATCATGAGCCTATTCTTGAAGCTGTAAGTGGATTCAGTCCCTCCTGAATATTGTAAGCCAACAATAGGGGTGGATAGTTTCTCAAAAGAAAACTGGGTTGCTGGTAAAAGAAGATGAGATATGGATGATGGTCTCGCAGAGCCAGAAAGGCCTGCTATGGAGTTGAAGTGGACTTCCAAGCCCATAAATGCTGCCAGTAGAATTACCTGGCATATCTGGAAAGGCATATGTGTAAGACATTTTCTACTGACTGCCACAACATCATTGCTTAGTGGCAAGCGGTGTCTTTGCCATCAATTAAATCCTAATACCACTAAGCAGAAATTAAAGAGCTTTAATGGGATCTTGGACCTATTGATGAATGCCCAGGACAGTAGCTCATGCTGTTGATGTGTGGAATCAAATATCTTTACCCACTGGGGATGTCATCATTTAAATGGCCCTATTGATTTTAGGTTTTGGCAGGGCTTCTTTGACCCTGGAAAGCTTCAAGTTGCCTGAGGGGACATCACCTAAGATGTAACTCCATGTTATGTAGCCCTGAATTGGACCCAAACTAACATCATCATCTGTCCTAGGGTGGTCTGGCCTAGACAGGGTGTCTGGAAACACTAGAGCAATTCATTTCATGTTTTATGTTTATTGATGAATTCATTTGGAAAAGCTGCTTCTAGGCATTGCACACATTGTAGTCATGTAAGAAGGACTGATTGTTTGGAAAATGTTTAATTATTGTATCAACATTTAAAAAAATTTTCAGCTTTATTGATGTACAATTAACACATGAAATTGTAATATATTTAAAGCATACAACTTGATGATTTGCTATATGTATATGTTGTGAAAGAATTCTCATCATCAAGAATTAACACATCCATCACACCTCACATAGTTATCTTTTTTTTTTTTTATGAGAATACTTAAATTCTGATCTCTTAGCAAGTTAGCTAGTTTGAATCATTTATAATACAGTTTTATCAACTATAATCACCATGTTATACACTGGATCCTCAGGCCTATTCATTTTATAACTGAAAATCTGTATGCTTTTACCAGCCTTTCCCTATTTCCTCCAATGCCCAGCCCTGGATGTCCACTATCCTACTCTCTGTTTCTAAGTGTTTGAATTTTTTTTTTTTAGATACCATACATCAGGGGTTCTCTGGTGGCTCAGATGGTAAAGAATCTGCCTACAATGTGGGACATTCCCCACTCCAGTATTCCTGCCTGGAGAATTCCATGGACAGAGGAGCCTGGTGGGCTAAGAGTCAATGGGGTTGCAAAGAGTTGGATATGACTGAGTGATTAGCACTTTCACTTTCACTATGTATCAGTGATGCCATATGGTATTTGTCTGTTTCTGTCTGGCTTATTTCACTTAGCATAGCATAAAGCCTTCCAGTTTCATCCATGTTATCACAAATGGTTTCCTTTTTTTAAGGTAAATAATATTATATATAAATATCTCATTTTCTTTATGCATTCATCTGTCAACAGACACTCAAGTGTTTCCATATCTTGGCTATTTTAAATAGTGCTATAATGAACATGGGACTACAGATATCTTTTCAACATAGTGATTTTGTTTCCTTTGAATATACACTCGGAACTGGAATTGCTGGTTTATATGGTTGTTCTAACTTTAATTTCTTGAGAAACCTCCACATTGTTTTCCTTGAAGGTCATACCATTTTACATTCCCATCAACAGTGTACAAGAGTTTCTTTTTCTCCACATCTTTGCCTGGATTTATTATTATCCCCTGTCTTTTTGATAATATATCAATACAGCCTAACAGGTCTGAGGAGATATCTTACTGTGATTTTGATTTGCACTTCTCTGATGATCAGTGTTGTTGAGTACTTTTTCATGTACCTATCGGCCATTTGTATATCTTCCTTGGTGGTGGTGATTAAGTAGCTAAGTTATGTCTGACTCTTGCAGCATCTTCCTTAGAAGATGTCTATTCAGATCGTTTATCCATTTTTAAATTGGGTTTTTTGGTTTTTTGCTATCAAGTTGAATGAATTCCTTCTGTGTTTTGGATATTAAACTGTTATCAGATATATTATTTGCAAATATCTTCTCCAGTTCAGTAGGTTGCCTTTTCATTTTTCTTTTTTTTTTTCATTCATTTTTATTAGTTGGAGGCTAATTACTTTACAATATTGTAGTGGTTTTTGCCATACACTGACATGAGTTAGCCATGGATTTACATGTGTTCCCCATCCTGATCCCCCCTCCTGCCTCCCTCCCTATCTGATCCCTCTGGGTCTTCCCAGTGCACCATCCCTAAGCACTTGTCTCATGCATCCAGCCTGGGCTGGTGATCTGTTTCACCCTTGATAGTATACTTGTTTCAATGCTATTCTCTCAGAACATCCCACCCTCGCCTTCTCCCACAGAGTCCCAAAGTCTGTTCTATACATCTGTCTCTCTTTTTCTGTTTTGCATATAGGGTTATCATTACCATCTTTTAAAATTCCATTTATATGCGTTAGTATACTGTATTGGTCTTTATCTTTCTGTCTTACTTCACTCTGTATAATGGGTTCCAGTTTCATCCATCTAATTAGAACTGATTCAAATATATTCTTTTTAATGGCTGAGTAATATTCCATTGTGTTTATGTACCACAGCTTCCTTATCCATTCGTCTGCTGATGGGCATCTAGGTTGCTTCCATGTCCTGGCAATTATAAACAGTGCTGTGATGAACATTGGGGTGCACGTGTCTCTTTCTGATCTGGTTTCCTCAGTGTGTATGCCCAGAAGTGGGCTTGCTGGGTCATATGGCAGTTCTATTTCCAGTTTTTTAAGGAATCTCCACACTGTTCTCCATAGTGGCTGTACTAGTTTGCATTCCCACCAACAGTGTAAGAGGGTTCCCTTTTCTCCACACCCTCTCCAGCATTTATTGCTTGTAGACTTTTGGATAGCAGCCATCCTGACTGGCGTGTAATGGTACCTCATTGTGGTTTTGATTTGCATTTCTCTGATAATGAGTGATGTTGAGCATCTTTTCATGTGTTTGTTAGCCATCTGTATGTCTTCTTTGGAGGAATGTCTGTTTAGTTCTTTGGCCCATTTTTTGATTGGGTCATTTATTTTTCTGGAATTGAGCTGCAGGAGTTGCTTGTATATTTTTGAGATTAATCCTTTGTCTGTTTCTTCATTTGCTATTATTTTCTCCGATTCTGAAGGATGTCTTTTCACCTTGCTTATAGTTTCCTTTGTTGTGCAAAAGCTTTTAAGTTTCATTAGGTCCCATTTGTTCATTTTTGCTTTTATTTCCAATATTCTGGGAGGTGGGTCATAGAGGATCCTGCTGTGGTTTATGTCGGAGAGTGTTTTGCCTATGTTCTCCTCTAGGAGTTTTATAGTTTCTGGTCTTACATTTAGATCTTTAA
The DNA here is from genome assembly GCF_019320065.1 of Cervus canadensis. Classification (NCBI taxonomy): domain Eukaryota; kingdom Metazoa; phylum Chordata; class Mammalia; order Artiodactyla; family Cervidae; genus Cervus; species Cervus canadensis. The sequence goes on along the minus strand of NC_057407.1, from coordinate 19,870,830 downwards.
TCCATTTTGAGTTTATTTTTGTGTATGGTGTTAGAAGGTATTCTAGTTTCATTCTTTTACAAGTGGTTGACCAGTTTCCCCAGCACCACTTGTTAAAGAGGTTGTCTTTTCTCCATTGTATATTCTTGCCTCCTTTGTCAAAGATAAGGTGTCCATAGGTTCGTGGATTTATCTCTGGGCTTTCTATTCTGTTCCATTGATCTATATTTCTGTCTTTGTGCCAGTACCATACTGTCTTGATGACTGTGGCTTTATAGTAGAGCCTGAAGTCAGGCAGATTGATTCCTCCAGTTCCATTCTTCTTTCTCAAGATTGCTTTGGCTCTCAAGATTGATTGTCTCTCTTTTTATCTTTTATATTTTGTCCTACCTCCCTTTGAAGACAATGGGCTGCTTTTCTGGGTGTCTGATGTCCTTTGCTAGCAATCAGAAGTTGTTTTGTGGAGTTTGCTCAGTGTTCAAGTGATCTTTCAATGAATTTGTCGGGGAGAAAGTGGTCTCCACGTCCTATTCCTCCGCCATCTTAGTTCCCTCTGCCTGTTTGTTTTGTTGATGGTTTCTTTTATTGTGCAGAAGCTTTTAAGTTTAGTGTAGTTCCACTTGTTTTCTTCTGCTTTGGTTGACTTTACTTTTGGTGTCAAATCCAAAAAGTTATTCCCAACACCAACAACAAAGAGCTTACTCCCCACATTTCCTTGTAGGACCTTTAAAAACTTTAACTCTTATGTGTAAGTCCTTAATCTGTTTTGAGTTGATTCTTATGTATGATGTAGGGACCCATTTTCATTGCTTTGCATATGAATATCCAGTTTCCCCAACACTGTTTATTGGAGAGACTCTTCCTTTCTTCATTGTATATTTTTGGTTCCTTTGTCAAAAGTTATCTGACCATGTATGCATGGATTTACTTCAGAGCTCTCTATTCTCTTCTAACCTATGTGTCTCTTTTTATGATTTATGATTAATCAAATCATATATTTTTGATTACTGTAACTTGCAATATAATTTGAAATCAGAAATTGTGATGTATCCAGCTTCATTCTTGTTTCTTAAGGTGGTTTTGGCTATTTGAGGACTTTTGTGTTTCCCACATGATTTTAGGATAGTCTTTTTCGAGTTCTGTGAAAATACCATTGAAATTTTGAGAAAAGTTTGCATTGAATTTGTAGATCTCATTGCATAGTATGGACAGTTAACAACATTAATTCTTCCAGTCCATAAATATGGAATAGCTTTCCATTTGTTTATGTCTTCTTCAATTTCTTTTACAGGTATTTTATTGTCTTCAGAGTACAGATCTTTCAGCTCCTTGTTTAAATTTATTCTTAAATATTTTACTCTTTTTAATGAAGGTAAATTTGATTAAAAAATCTTTTTGGTAGTTCCTGTTAATGGAGAAAATCAATAATTTTTAAATGTTGATCTTTGCATACTGCAATTTTACTGTACTTATTATTTTTCACATTTTTTTATGAACTCCTTTAAGGTTTCTTACATATAATATCGTGTCATTTGTAAACAGAGACAGTTTTAGTTTATTCTTTCTGTTATTCAGTTCAGTTCAGTCACTCAGTCATATCCTACTCTTTGCGACCCCGTGGACTGTAGTATGCCAGGCTTCCCTGTCCATCACCAATTCCTGGAGCTTACTGAAACTCATGTCCATTGAGTCAGTGATGCCATTCAACCATCTCATCTTCTGCCATCCCCTTCTCCTACCACCTTCAATCTTTCCCATCATCAGGGTCTTTTCCAATAAGTCAGTTCTTCGCATCAGGTGGCCAAAGTATTGGAGTTTCAGCTTCAGCATCAGTACTTCCAATGAGTATTCAGGACTGATTACCTTTAGGATGGACTGGTTGGATCTCCTTGTAGTCCAAGGGACTCTCAAGAGCCTTCTCCAACACCATAGTTCAAAAACATAAATTCTTCGGTGCTCAGCTTTCTTTATAGTCCAAATCTCACATCCATACATGACTACTGGAAAAACCATAGCTTTGACTAGACAGACCTTTTTTGGCAGAGTAATGTCTCTGCTTTTTAATATGCTGTCTAGGTTGGTCATAGCTTTTCTTCCAAGGAGCAAGTGGGTTTTAACTTCATGGCTGCAATCACCATCTGCAGTGATTTTGGAGCCCAATAAAATAATCTCGCACTGTTTCCATTGTTTCCCCATCAATTTGCCATGAAGTGGTGGGACCGGATGCCGTGATCTTCGTTTTCTGAATGTTGAGTTTTAAGCGAACTTTTTCACTCTCCTCTTTCACTTCCATCAAGAGGCTCTTTAGTTCTTTGCTTTCTGTCATAAGGGTGGCGTCATCTACATATCTGAAGTTATTGATATTTCTCCTGGCAATCTCCCACCTTGTGCTTCATCCAGCCCAGCATTTCACATGATGTACTCTGCACATAAGTTAAATAAGCAGGGTGACAATATACAGCCTTGATGTACTCCTTTCCCAATTTGGAACCAGTCTGTTGTTCCATATCCAGTTCTAACTGTTCCTTCTTGACCTGCATTCAGATTTCTCAGGAGGCAGGTCAGGTGGTCTGGTATTCCCATCTCTTGAAGAATTTTCCACAGTTTGTTGTTATCCACACAATAAAAGGATTTGGTGTAGTCAATAAAGCAAAAGTAGATGTTTTTCTGGAAGTCTCTTGCTTTTTCAATGATCCAGAGGATGTTGACAATTTGATCTCTGGTTCCTCTGCATCTTCTAAATCCAGCTTGAACATCTGGAAGTTCATGGTTCACGTACTGTTGAAGCCTGGCTTGCAGATTTTTGAGCATTACTTTGCTAGCATGTGGGATGAGTGCCATTGTGCAGTATTTTGAGCATTCTGTGGCATTGCCTTTCTTTGGGATTAGAAGGAAAACTGACCTTTATTGGTCCTGTGGCCACTGCTGAGTTTTCCAAACTTGCTGGCATATTGAGTGCAGCATTTGAACAGCATTATCTTTTAGAATTTGAAATAGCTCAACTGGAATTCCATCTCCTTAATTAGCTTTGTTCGTAGTGATGCTTCCTAAGACCCACCTGACATCGCATTCCAGGATGTCTGGCTATAGGTGAGTGATCACACCATCATGATTATCTGGGTCATGAAGGTCATTTTTGTATAGTTCTTCTGTGTATTCTTGACACCTCTTCTTAATATCATCTGCTTCTGTTAGATCCATACCATTTCTGTCCTTTATTGTGCCCATCTCTGCATGAAAATTTCCCTGGTTCCTCTAATTTTCTTGAAGAGACCTCTAGTGTTTCCCATTCTATTGTTTCCCTCTATTTCTTTGCACTGATCACGGAGGAAAACTTTCTTATCTCTCCTTGCTATTCTTTGGAATCCTGCGTTCAAATGGGTATTTTTTTTTTCCTTTTCTCCTTTGCCTTTCACTTCTCTTCTTTTCTCAGTTATTTGTAAACCCTCATAAGACATCCATCTTGGCTTTTTGCATTTCTTTTTCTTGGGGATTGTCTTGAACACTGCCTCCTGTATAGTGTCTCAAACCTCCATCAATAGTTCTCCAGGCACTCTATCTATCAGATCTAATCCCTTGAATCTATTTGTCACTTCCACTGTATAATCGTAAAGGATTTGATTTATGTCATACCTGAATGGTCTAGTGGTATTACCTACTTTCTTCAATTTAAGTCTTAATTTGTCAATAAGGAGTTCATAAACTGAGCCACAGTCAGCTCCCAGTCTGTTTTTGCTGACTCTATAGAGCTTCTCCATCTTTGGCTGCAAAGAATATAGTCAATCTGATTTCGATATTGTCCATCTGGTGATGTCCATGTTTAGAGTCTTCTTTTGTGTTGTTGAAAAATAGTGTTTGCTATGACCAGGTTTTGTTTGCACCCTCCAAGAGTCTGTTTCCCCAGTCCTGTGGTTCCATTCTGGTGGTTCTATGGTGTGGTTAATGGCGACCTCCTCCAAGAGGGCTTATGCCATACCCAGGTCTGCAGCACCCAGAGCCCCTGTGGCTGGCCACTGCTGACTCATACCTCCACAGGAGATACTCAGACACAGTCTGGCTCCGTCTCTGTGTGTTGGGCATGCCTTTTGTGCCCTTCCCAGGTCTGAGCAACTCAGGTGACCAGGTGCTTGGCGAGTGCACTATCCCACGTGGGCCGTGTGTCTTAATCACCTCCCAGGTCCTGGCTGCTCGGTTTTCTGGGTGTGCTGCGAGAGTACCATCTCACGTGTACTGTATGTCTCCTCTGGAGAGCTGATCTCAGGCTGTGAACCTCCTGGTGGATGTCAACCATCCAGGATCTCAGGAAGACATAGTTAGCAACTAAGAGCCTACTCACAGTTTGGTGGAAGATGCTGTCTCTTCGGCTGAGTTTGTAGCAGCCCCTTACATTCTGTCTCTGGCTGTCCCCAGCCTGCCTCTCTGCCTCCAGGTGGGGAGGTGCCAGTAGGCAACTCGTTTGCCCTCCTTTGGTATTTGCTCAATCCTTTGTTCTGTGAGAGGACCAAGCTGTGTGTTAGGTTGTTAGGTTAGAGCCTTTCACGGGAAAGTTCTCTTTTCTGCAGTTGCAGTTAGGCATGTATTCTGTGGGATTTTTTCTTTTCTCCCAGTTATGTTGCCTTCTGAGATTCCAAAACTCCCTGCAGACCCCCTGTGAGAGGATTTCCTACTGTGTGGAAACTTCTCCTCCTTCACAACTCCCTCACCAGAATGGGTCTCCGTCCCTATCTCTTTTGTCTCTCTTTTTGTCTTTTATACTTTGTCCTAACTCCTTTCGAAGAGAATGGGCTGCCTTTCTGCGTACCTGGTATCCTCTGCGAGTGTTCAGAAGTTGTTTTATGGAAGTTGCTAGCATCCAAATGATCTTTTGATGGATTTGTGGTGGAGAAAGTGGTCTTCTCGTCTTATTCCTCCACCATCTTCCCTTGTGATAGGTCAGTCCAGCTGGTATTCAAGGGGAAGAGAAATAAACTCTACCTTTTTAAAGAGGAATGGCACTAGCCTACAAGAGGAGAATTGATAATAGCTGTTGTTGGAAACAGCCATATTTTCAATGCTTTGTGGAGTATACTTTTTAGAAACTGTTTTTACTTATGTATTAAGTATGCCTTGGCAGAGTTTAATTTGGGGTGTATATGGACTCTGACAGAATTTTAAAAATGAGCTGAAGCAAACACAGGCATATGCCCATACATATGTAGGTTTTAAAATTTATGTATCTTGAAGAATCAATAATTTCTCTTCTTTGATATCCAAGATTTTGTATCTTATCCTGCTTACCTCTTTACTCTAACAAGAAGCTCAGAGCTAAATTGAATCATATTAGTCCAATTTTCCTCTTCTTTTGATTCATGGCTTTGATATTTTCCTTTGTTTTACTTACTGCTTGTATTGATATTTCTTTTGAATCTTTTGTGGAATATGAAATTTTCCACTATATATGAAATTTTTGAAATGAGTTAAACACACATGTAGATGTCTCATATCTATAGTGTAGTATAAAAAGCTCTGCATTCAGAGTTAAATGATGGAAATTCAAATCTTCACTGTGCTCTTTCCCTCACTTTCTCCATCTGTAAGTTGGTTTTTTGTGAGGAAGAACTGGATCATAGAAGTGCCCAATAAATTGTATATATTGAAAGCAGATCTCCACACAAATGAGTGCGTGATGTAAAATGGTTGGAATTTGAGTAAGGTTGATAGATTCATCAATGTCATAATCTTGGGTGTGAGATCTTACTATACTGATACATGACATTGTCACAGGGAGAAACTAGGTGAAGGGTACACAAGAGCTCTCTATGGTACTTCTTACAACTGAATTTGAATCTATGATTATCTCAAAGGAAAAGATAAGAAAAAATGTTCCAGGACTATTGCTTCTATACTATCCAAAGCAAACCATTGTTTTGTTTTTGCTTTTTCTTGCCAGGAAAATATGCTGACTTTGGTTGTACCCACTTATAAGATTATCAAATTCAATTGAGTGTTATCTTAAGTGTGTTTATCATGTATCAACCAGTTGGTTGCCAGCTGTGAAAATTTTCATTTATACAAATATCTGATGGTGTAATTTGCCCTGTTAAGAATAAGTCAAGAAATAAGAAGAGTTTAGCAAGTTACTGCAAAGCTAACATTGAAAGGATATCAACTTGAGAGTCCCTTGGATAGCAAGGAGATCCCACCAGTCAATCCTAAGGGATATCAACCCTGAATACTCATTGGAAGGACCAATGCTGAAGCTGAAGTTCCAATGCTTTGGCCACCTGATGTGAGGAGCCAACTCATTGGAAATGACCCTGAAGGTGGGAAAGACTGAAGGCAAAAGGAGAAGGGTGTGGCAGTGGATGAGATGGTTAAGTAGCATCACTGAATCAATGGATGTTAATTTGAGCAAATTCTGGGACATAGTGAAGGACAGGAAAGGCTGGCATGCTGCAGTCCATGGGGTCGCAAAGATTTGGACATGATTGAGGGACTGAACAACAAAATTTATACTTTTGTTTTCTTGGAAAAAAAGAAAAATTAAAATGGATCTGAATCTCAGAATGTCTTTAGGAGGAACTGGGGGATGCTGATACCAGAAGAAATTCAGTCAGATTGGAATTTGATCTGTGCAAATTTGATTATAGTTTTAGTAGTCTTACACTGCATGTGAGGCAACATTCCCTTGTGCCTGTACCTCCTGGCTTCCATTTGAAACCTTCAGGAAATCTAGTTTAATTAAAACAACCAAACAGCTAAATTCATGCATTGAATGGAGTTGGAGAAAAATAATGTACTTAACATGTGTTAGCTGTTAATGTGCAATCTAAATCTTCCTGGTCCCTGTAGAGCACAAAACACATCCTCAGGAGTTGAAAGACCTTTACTTCCCTCCAACGCTCATATTTCCTCAAGTATTAGCGAACTCAAAATCTGGAAAGAAAGAGATCCAGATTCTAGGCATGATTTAGTTACCAGCTTCCCATTTCTCCAGAAGTCGTTTCATCTCTATGAATTAAATGGATTTCCCAGGTGATGCTAGTGGTAAAGAACCGCCTGCCAGTGCAGGATACTTAAGAGACATGGGTTTGTACCCCTGCATCAAAAAGATCCCCTGGAGGAGGGCATGGTAACCCACTCCAGTATTCTTGCCTGAAGAATCCCATGGACAGAGGAGCCTGGTGGGCTACAGTCCACAGGATCTCAAAGACCTGAAGTGACTTAGCATGCAGGCACATGCACATGCACATGTCCCTAGTCCAAATCAAGGAGATTGAATTAGAGGGTCTCTAAGATTCCTTAAATCTCAGATAATCAGTTATTTTCCTTATAGACATCCATTTATATCAACCTACTTTTATATGAACATTTTCCTTTTATGTTTTCATAGAACACAATACTTATAGGGAGGTTAAATATTTTTTGCTCTTCCTTCTCCCAATTCTCTGATGATACCTTGACTCTGAGCTATTTCTGGATATTTACTGCAATCTGGTGAGAACCTAGTACATATCTTTTTTGGTAAAAGGGAGTTGTAAAATTTTACTAAATTATTCACTGTTTTTATTACATGCACTTATGTAGCAAATTTTAACCAATTCATTAAAAAAGACATGTGCAAAAAACCCCAGAGTGATCTAGACAGATCTGTGCATCAAGATCAAGGGAAAAAGAGGAGGGGAGGGAGGAGGTTGTTCTAGACAATCTAGACTAAGACTGGTCCTGCTATGAATGCAAACCTTCCTGGATGATCAAGGAAAAAAAGAGAAGTGAGTTATTTGACTATCATTAGCTGCAAAAGGAAGCATACCATATTTTTGGGAGAGACAAACTGTTTCCTAGCTGTAAGAAATGCTTTTCCTATGCACTCTTATATAAAAGATACTGATAATGTTTGCAAATGTAGTCTAACAGAAAGTGCTGTAAGGTTATCAGTCTAATTGTTTCTTAGTTCCGTGCTCGATAACAGACCAAGACATGCTGTAAACTGGAATTTTGAAAAGACATTTCTATACATTGCTAACATACTATAACGTGGATACCTGCCTTTCTTGAGAATGAATTTGATACAGGAATAGGATGTTGAGAAAATGGAGGAATGGATTAGCAGGCATTTAAAACCAGTTTCTTCCTGACCTAATCAAGGGAGAACTCTTAAGGAAGGTACACTAAAGAAGTTAGACTTGCTATTTTCTGTGCTCCATGAGGACTTGGAGTCTGTCCCCTCCCAAGCATCTCCAGAATATGTTTTCCATTTACAGATTAGGTTGAACATCCTACCTTTCTGTCTTGATGTCAACTGCTTGAGCTTATCTTCTTTCTGTATGGTAGATTTCTAGCATTTTTTAGCCTTAGATTTTGTATTATTTTATCACAAGTCACTGTGATGTTTTGCTAAAAACCATTGTCCATATGAGTGTTGTTATTTGAAGCAAGGGTTTTACCATCCTTGATCTCTTAGTTTTCTGATGATAATGACATATTCTTTATGGAAATACCAAGATGATTTCAGGGAAAAACGATGGCTTTAAAAATTCTCTTGAATATTGGATCAGTTTCTTATTACCATAGGCATCTTGCCAATATTTTTGAGTGCTTCTAATTTGAATGGCATGCTCTGCTTGGCATTTGGCCCATTTTCCAGAATTCATAGACATTACCCCAAAGTAACATAATCAAATTTGTCAAATAAGCCCCAGATAATTGGTTCTTATGTACTCAGTGTTATGTAGGGATATGTTTTTACCTATTTATTAAAAAAATTTTATTTTATATTAGCATATAGTTGATTAACAATATTGTGTTAATTTCAGGTATGCAACAAAGTGATTCAATTATACATATGCATGTCTATATTCTTTTTCAAATTCTTTTCCCATTTAGGCTATTACAGAATATTGAGCAGGGTTTACATTGTGATGTATTTTAAAAATAATTGTTATTAAGGAAAAGATGAGTTTTATTTTAATTCATTTATGAACAGGTATTTATTGAGCACCTAATGTGTGTCAAACAGTGTCTAAGGAAAGACAAACAGGGTTTTTCCTTATTGAGTTTTTATGTTATTTGAGAAAGAAGGAAAATATATGTGCAAACCAAAAAGTGAACAAGGTGATTCAGACATAGAGGGTGATTCTAAGACTTTATATTAATGTGTCAGCATTTGTTGGTGGAAGGGATAATTAGGCAAGGCCTTTGGAGGAGGTGACATTTCAGCAGAGAATTAAATGCTAAGCAGGAGCTAGCCATACAAAAGATTTTGGGAAAAGTATTCCAGGCAAAGAGAACAGTAAGTGTGAAGACCTTGTTGCAGTGATGAGCTCGTGGTGCAAGTATGGAGAGAAAAAATGGCCAGTGTAGCTGGAGACAGTGCGTGTGCTGGGGAAGGAGCAAGATAGCTGAAGATGAGGTGAGAGAAGCGGGCAGAGGTCAACTTTGCAGGGCCTCTTAGGTGTTGGTTAGGAATTTGGAATTCCTCCTCAGTGCAGTGAGTGACCAAAGCAGGACTGTAGAAGAAGGCCTGACATGACCAGATTTATGTTAGAGTGCTTACTCTTGCTTATGGGTCTATCAATGCGAGTTTTTTTTTTAATGGCTAAGGGAGCACTTTTTTATGCAGAAGTGTCTATTCACTATAAATTGGGTTTTTAACTAATATTTAATTAGTTAAAGCCATGTATTTTAAACTTATGTTTTTAAAATAGATTAATTCAGAAATCTTGTTGTACAATTTATGAGTGTCATAAAGAATAAACTCTACTGAAGTAATCCTTTGCATTTACTTACTTAAATTTCTCCATCAGTATTTTAAGGTGCATTTACAAGTTTAACACTTTTATTTTCTTTGTAAATACTTTAGACACTTGGCAAAACTTTTTCAAGCTTTTCAACCATATTTTGACTCAAATATGCTAATATCAGAAATATAGGAAATCCAATTATCTTTTTAAAAAATTTATTTATTTTAATTGGAGGCTAATTACTTTATAATATTGTAGTGGTTTTGCCATACATTGACGTGAATCAGCCATGGGTGTATATGTGTTCCCCATCCTGAACCCCCCTCCCACCTCCTTCCCTGTCCCATCCCTGAGCGTCATCCCAGTGTACCAGCCCTGAGCACCCTGTCTCATGCATCGAACCTGGACTGGCGATCTGTTTCACATATGATAATATACATGTTTCAGTGCTATTCTCTCAAATCATCCAACCCTCGCCTTCTCCCATGGAATCCAAAAGACTGTTCTATACATCTGTTTCTCTTTTGCTGTCTCACATATGGGACCATCATTACCATCTTTCTAAATTCCATATATATGCGTTAGTATACTGTATTGGTGTTTTTCTTTCTGACTTACTTCACTTTGTATAATAGGCTCTAGTTTTATCCACCAATTCAAATGAATTCTTTTTAATGGCTAAGTAATATTCCATTGTGTATATGTACCACAGCTTTCTTCTCCATTCATCTGCCCATGGGCATCTAGGTTGCTTCCATGTCCTGACTATTGTAAACAGTGCTGTGATGAATATTGGGTACACGTGTCTCTTTCAATTCTGGTTTTCTCGGTGTGTGTGCCCAGTAATGGGATTGCTGGGTCATATGGCAGTTCTATTTCCAGTTTTTTAAGGAATCTCCACACTGTTCTCCATAGTGGCTGTACTAGTTTGCATTCCCACCAACAGTATAAGAGGGTTCCCTTTTCTCCACACCCTCTCCAGCATGTATTGTTTGTAGACTTTTGGATAGTGGCCATTCTGACCGGCACAAGATGGTTCCTCATTGTGGTTTTGATTTGCATTTCTCTGATAATGAGTGATGTGGAGCATCTTTTCATGTGTTTGTTAGCCATCTGTATGTCTTCTTTGGAGGAATGTCTGTTTAGTTCTTTGGCCCATTATTTGATTGGATCATTTATTTTTCTGGAATTGAACTGCAGGAGTTGCTTGTATATTTTTGACATTAACCCTTTGTTGCTTCGTTTGCTATTATTTTCTCCCATTCTGAAGGCTGTCTTTTCACCTTTCTTATAGTTTCATTCATTGTGCAAAAGCTTTTAAGTTTCATTAGGTCCCATTTGTTCATTTTTGTTTTTATTTCCATTACTCTGGGAGGTGGGTCATAGAGGATCCTGCTGTGATTTATATCAGAGAGTGTTTTGCCTATGTCCTCCTCTAGGAGTTTTATAGTTTCTGGTCTTACATTTAGATCTTTAATCCATTTTGAGTTTATTTTTGTGTATGGTGTTAGAAGGTATTCTAGTTTCATTCTTTTACAAGTGGTTGACCAGTTTCCCCAGCACCACTTGTTAAAGAGGTTGTCTTTTCTCCATTGTATATTCTTGCCTCCTTTGTTGAAGATAAGGTGTCCATAGGTTCGTGGATTTACCTCTGGGATTTCTATTTTGTTCCATTGATCTGTATTTCTGTCTTTGTGCCAGTACCATGCTGTCTTGATGACTGTAGCTTTGTAGTATAGTCTGAAGTCAGGCAGTTGATTCCTCCAGTTCCATTCTTCTTTCTCAAGATTGCTTTGGCTATTCGAGGTTTTTTGTATTTCCATACAAATTGTGAAATTATTTGTTCTAGTTCTCTGAAAAATACCATTGGTAGCTTGATAGAGATTGCATTGAATCTATAGATTGCTTTGTGTAATATACTCATTTTCACTATGTTGATTCTTCTGATCCATGAACATGGTAAATCCAATTATTTTAAACATCATAGTTCCACTTAGAAACAGTTAAATTATCTTAAACCTCTTTACCTAAAATCAGAAGTCAATAGTCAATTACATGTTTAAAAATATAATCATAGGGCTAACTCATCAGATTCTTAAACATAACAAATTCTCTTAAATAGTACAGATGCTTATTACCAAACCCTCAAATTGACTAATGCCTAATTTAACTCAAAATTATTAATATTATGTGTTTAATTGACTTTGTGATCTCTCAATTTAATTTTTGAAAAATCCCTTACCTACTAGCAGAACAGTGACACCCTGTCAAGTGGGTTGAGGTTAGGTTTCCGAGGAGCATGAGATTATGTTTTTGTGTGAAGTTGCTGAGTCAACTATATACGACCATAGCACAGTCATTTCTTCAGAGGGCTCCAATTGGGATGAGCACTGGGACATATATATATATAATGGCTCTTCCTTAACTGGACATTAATATCCTGAAACATTCTTCATACTTGTTTACAATGAGGATTCTCTTGTCAATCCCATGTCTTTGTTACTTACTACCTGTGTAACTTTGGCTCAACTATTCTAAGTCTCAGTTTCCTTGTCTATAAAATAGAGATAATGATTACATCCACTGTATACAATTGTTATGAGGATCCTATGCAAAAATATAATAAAGTGCTCAGGACAGTGTCTGACATACACTAAGAGCTCTAAAAGGTTATGTTTACCACTATTACCCTCAAATGGGGCTTTCCTGATGGCTCAGATAGTAAAGAATCTGCCTGCAATGAGGGAGACCTGGTTTGATCCCTGGGTTGGGAAGATCCCCTGGAGAAAGGAATGGCTACCTGCTCCAGTATTCTTGCTGGGAGAATTCCATGGACAGAGGAGCCTGGCAGACTATAGTTCATTGGGTCGCTGAGAGTCAGACAAGACTGAGCAACTAACACAACAACACCCTCAAATAACCGTATGCATTTTAGGTTTAATTAACCTGGATTTTTAAAATTTCATGATATGTGAAAAATGTCAGAGGCCCATTAAATCAAAGATCTTTTTATCTAACTGGCACAGTGAAGTGGTTGGCACTGTTACAGAGGGACTAGAAAAGAGGTGGGTCTTGGATTGAGTCTGCACACCTAACATGGCATTTAAAGAGTTTTCAGTGAGTAGCAGTTCAAAGAAGTGATCAGTGTGGGAGGTGGGAGTAGGTTAGTCAGTCTCAGACATTGTACGGGGGTGGTCTTTGGAGTGGACCTAATTCTGAGTTAGGGAATTTAGAGGCCACAAATGTCATGCAAAAACATAAATGCCAGGCAAGTAGTAACCATCAGAAAAGGTCCCCAAGGCAATAAGTTATGTGGTTCTGTAGCAGTGGCTGTGCAGCATTGGAGCAACTTTGAGGAGATACCCCATGTCCAAGGGCAAAGGAGAAGCCCCAGCAAGACAGTAGGAGGGGCAAAATCATGTTTAGAAACAACCCCATATCCACCAGAGACGCTAAGAGGGCTCAAACATACCTTGTGTGCACCAGGACCCAGAGACCCAACAGAGACTGAGACAGAACTGTGTTTGAGTGTTTGCTGCAGAGGTATGGGTCAGCAGTGGACTGCCACAGGGTTAGGGGCTCTGGGTATACTAGACCTGGGTATGGCATAAGCCCTCTTGGAGGAGTTCACTGTTAACCCCACCATAGAGCTGCCAGAACTTACACAGGACGGGGGAAACAGACTCTTTGAGGGCACAAACAAAACCTTCTGGGCACCAGGACCCAGGAGAAAGGAGTCCTGACCCCACAAGAGACTGACTCAGACTTGCCTGTGAATGTCCAGGAGTCTCTGGCAGAGGCGTGGGTTGATGGTGGCCTACTGCAGGGTTGCGGGCACTGAGTGTAGCAGTGCATGCATGGGACATTTTGAAGGAGGCCTCCATTATCTTCATTATCTCCACCATAGTTTGGCCTCAGGCAAATAACAGGGAGGGAACACAGCCCCACTCTTCAACAGAAAATTAAAGATTTACTGAGCATGGCCCCACCCATCAGAACAAGACCCAGTTTTCCCCTCAGTCAGTCTCTCCCATCAGGAAGCTTCCATGAGCCTCTTATCCTTCTCAATCAGGGGGCAGAAAACCACATCAGACTGAAAACCACAATCACAGAAAACTAACCAATCTGATCTCATGGACCACAGCCTCATCTAAATGAAACTATGAGCCATGCCTTGTAGGGCCACCCAAGATGGATGGGTCATGGTGGAGAGCCTGACAAAATGTGGTCCTCTGAAGAAGGGAATGGCAAACCACTTCAGTAGTCTTGCCTTGAGAACCTCATGAACAGTATGAAAAGGCAAAAAGATAGGACACTGACAGATGAACTCCCCAGGTTGGTAGGGGCCCAATTTGCTACTGGTGATCAGTGGAGAAATAACTAAAGAAAGAATGAAGAGATGGAGCCAAAGCAAAAACAACACCCAGTTGTGGATGTGATGGGTGATAAATAAAGTCTGATGCTGTAAAGAGCAATATTGCATAGGAACCTGGAATGTTAGGTCCATGAATCAAGGCAAATTGGAAGTGGTCAAACAGGAGAGGGTCAGAGTGAATGTCGACATTCTAGGAATCGGCGAACTAAAATGGACTGGAATGGGTGAATTTAACTCAGATGACCATTATATCTACTACTGTGGGCAGGAATCCCTTAGAAGAAGTGGAGTAGCCATCATGGTCAACAAAAGAGTCTGAAATGCAGTACTTGGATGGAATCTCAAAAATGACAGAATGATCTCTGTTCATTTCCAAGGCAAACCATAGTATATCACGGTAATCCAAACCTATGCCCCAACCAGTAACGCTGAAGAAGCTGAAGTTGAACGGTTCCGTGAAGACCTACAAGACCTTTCAGAACTAACACCCAAAAAAAGATGTCCTTTTCATTATAGGGGGCTGGAATGCAAAAGTACAAAGTCAAGAAACACCTGGAGTAATAGGCAAATTTGGCCTTGGAGTACGGAATGAAGCAGGGCAAAGGCTAATAGAGTTTTGCCAAGAGAACACACTGGTCATAGCAAACACCCTCTTCCAACAACACAAGAGAAGATTCTACACATGGACATCACCATATGGTCAACACCAAAATCAGATTGATTATATTCTTTGCAGCCAAAGATGGAGAAGCTCTATACAGTCAGCAAAAACAAGACCAGAAGCTGACTGTGGCTCAGGTCATGAACTCCTTATTGCCAAATTCAGACTTAAACTGAAGAAAGTAGGGAAAACCACTAGACCATTCAGGTATGACCTAAATCAAATCCCTTATGATTATACAGTGGAAGTGAGAAATAGATTTCAGGGACTAGATCTGATAAACAGCCTGATGAACTATGGATGGAGGTTCCTGACATTGTACAGGAGACAGGGATCAAGACCATCCCCATGGAAAAGAAATGCAAAAAGGCAAAATGGTTGTCTGAGGAGGTCTTACAAATAGCTGCAAAATGAAGAGGAGCAAAAAGCAAAGGAGAAAAGGAAAGATATTCCCATTTGAATGCAGAGTTTCAAAGACCAGCCAGGAGAGATAAGAAAGCCTTCCTCAGCGATCAGTGCAAAGAAATAGAGGAAAACAACAGAATGGGAAAGACTAGAGATCTCTTCAAGAAAATTAGAGATATCAAGGGAACATTTCATGCAAAGATGGGTTCGATAAAGGACAGAAATGGTATGGACCTAACAGAAGCAGAAGATATTAAGAAGATGTGGCAAGAATACACAGAAAAACTAAACAAAAAAGATCTTCATGACCCAGATAATCACAATGGTGTGATCACTCACCTATAGCCAGACATCCTGGAATGTGATGTCAGGTGGGCCTTAGGAAGCATCACTACAAACAAAGCTAGATAAGGAGATGGCATTCCAGTTGAGCTATTTCAAATCCTAAAAGATCATGCTGTTCAAGTGCTGCACTCAATATGCCAGAAGTTTGGAAAACTCAGCAGTGGCCACAGGACCAATAAAGGTCAGTTTTCATTCTAATCCCAAAGAAAGGCAATGCCACAGAATGCTCAAAATACTGCACAATGGCACTCATCCCACATGCTAGCAAAGTAATGCTCAAAAATCTGCAAGCCAGGCTTCAACAGTACGTGAACCATGAACTTCCAGATGTTCAAGCTGGATTTAGAAGATGCAGAGGAACCAGAGATCAAATTGTCAACATCCTCTGGATCATTGAAAAAGCAAGAGACTTCCAGAAAAACATCTACTTTTGCTTTATTGACTACACCAAATCCTTTTATTGTGTGGATAACAACAAACTGTGGAAAATTCTTCAAGAGATGAGAATACCAGACCACCTGACCTGCCTCCTGAGAAATCTGAATGCAGGTCAAGAAGGAACAGTTAGAACTGGACATGGAACAACAGACTGGTCCCAAATTGGGAAGGGTGCACGTCAAGGCTGTATATTGTCACCCTGCTTATTTAGCTTATATGCAGAGTACATCATGTGAAATGCTGGGCTGGATGAAGCACAAGTTGGAATCAAGATTTCTGGGAGAAATATCAATAACCTCAGATATGTAGATGACACCACCCTTATGGCAGAAAGCAAAGAAGAACTAAAGAACCTTTTGATGAAAGTGAAAGAGGAAAGTGAAAAAGCTGGCTTAAAACTCAATATTCAGAAAACAAAGAATATGGCATCCAGTCCCATTACTTCATGGCTAATAGATGGGGAAACATTGGAAACAATGAGAGACTTTGTTTTGGGGGGGCTCCAAAATCACTGTAGATGATGACTGCAGCCATGAAATTAAAAAAACGCTTGCTCCTTGGAAGAAAAGTTATGACCAACCTAAACAGCATATTAAAAAGCAGAGATATTGCTTTGGCAACAAAGGTCCATCTCATGAAAGCTATAGTTTTTTCAGTAGTCAGGGATGTGATATGTATGGATGTGAGATTTGGACTATAAAGAAAGCTGAGCACCGAAGAATTGATGCTTTTCAACTGTGGTGTTGGAGAAGACACTTGAGAGTCCCTTGGACTACAAGGAGATCCAACCAGTCTATCCTAAAGAAAATCAGTCCTGAATATTCATTGGAAGGACTGATTCTGAATCTGAAACTCCAGTGTTTTGGCCACCTGATGTGACGAACCGACTCATTTGAAAAGACCCTGATCCTGGGAAAGATTGAATGTGGGAGGAGAAGGGGACGACAGAGAATGAGATGGTTGGATGGCATCACCAACTCGACGGACATGAGTTTGAGCAAGCTCTGGGAGTTGGTGATGGACAGGGAAGCCTGGCATACTACAGTCCATGGGGTCTTAAAGAGTTGGACACAACTGAGTGATTGAACTGAACTGTGACTAGGTTTAGGTGTGTTTATTTGTGAGTAAGGAAAAAGAAGCTAGTGTGGGCCAGAGCTCATTCCTAGAGGAATCTGAAACCTTGGCACATAACCAAAGGAGTTGAATTGAAACCCAGAAATGAGAAGAGAATATTATTGAGCATCCACTATTGCCTGGCATATGTTCACATTTTTCTATGCTGTCTGCATTATCACATTTCTCTTCTGATAGATTCAAAGAGTAAATCTTTTTTTTTTAAAGTAAATCTTATTGTGTGTATTGTATAGAAGGTGGGAGAAATGACTAAGTAAACTTTTCCAACCTTATACATGCAGTAAATGGTGGGAGAGAATTAAACACAAGTCTTCTTATTTCAAAGGTCATGATCTTTCCATGACCGCACAAGGCTGCAGAGGTGAATTAATGTTGCCCAGAGCAACACCAGAGCATTGGTTTACATAGTTTTAAATGTCTCCTGCCGTGTGTCATGGTTAGACCTGAGATGAGGATGAATGGAGACTGTAGAAGAGAGCCAGGTCTAGGACCACAACTATTGGAAGAGGAAACTTGAAGAAGCTGGTCTAGGTTACAGCCTCAGCAACAACTGAAGTATGGGCTTCTTGCTCTGTCTTTGGCCTGGTTACTCTGCCCTAAAGGGGACTTTGGTTCTCCATTGAAGTAGAAGGCAGAAGAATTAACCTATGGCAATGATTGTTTTTTCTTTTTTTTTTCCACTTTTATTTACATTTATTTTTTCCAACTTTAATTTTGGGGGCACTAGCTTTTGTTTCTTCAGTTTCTTCTGGGATATCTTTTTTCTTCTGTGCAACCTTCTCTTCTGCTTTAGGAACAGTTTGTTCTTTTTCATTAAGGATCATCTCAGTGTGGCCAGGAGAGCTCATGTATGGGTTGATCCAACCATGGGATCTTTTAGTCTTGTGCCCCATCTTGGGGACTTTGTTCACCTGGATGTGCTCAATGACAAGACAATCTACCTCTAAGCCCTTAGGTTCAGTGTTACTCTCTACATTTTTGAGTATGTGCAGTAACAATTTAGCATTCTTTTTGGGCCACCGACCCAGCAACCAGCCCAACTGCTGGGCCTGTGAACACCTACCAACTCCACCATTGTAATGATGCAGTAGCACCCATTGCTTCTTTAAAGTGACATCCCCCAGATACTTGGTAGTTTTTTAGATAGGCATACCCGTAATGGCCTGGACAGTTTCACTAGTGTTCCTAAAGTGAACATGAAGATTTTAACCTCTTGATTTGCATGATTTTGTGGGGTTGTCTGGATCAAGTGAATAGCACACCATTTTTAGAGGTCACCTAAGGCTGCTTTCTAGAAAAGGAAGCATGGCAGTGATTCTTAATCTCTCAGTATGATGAAAGATATGACGTTTCCTAGAAAAATGTATATAACCTCACAGTCATACCATTCCACATTCCACGTCAGAGGGTTCACAGAATCCTTGAAACTAATCAAGGATTTGGTCACCAGTCCAAGAGAATCTTTAGACCAAGGATGCAGAGCCTTTTCAGAAGTGTTTGCTGAAAGGAGTGCTGGCATTATTGCAAGATGATGTTTTGGCTGCTTCGAGCAACAGATACTAATTTAGAGTTAATAAATTCTGTTTTACCTAATTATTTTTAGTTAAGTAATTTTAATAATTAATAAATAATAATTATAATAATAAATAATAATTTTAATAATTAATTAATTATTTTTAAAGTCTCACAACCATCCTACAAGGTAGGTACTATCATTAGCCTTGTTTACATAGATGAGGAAATTACTTAGAAGAATTCAATAATATTCTCAAAGTTACAGATATAGTAAGTGGAGATGTGCTCAATAAAAAATTGTGTTGTTCAATAATGTCCTATCTTAAAACAAATACTTGTCAGTTTTTGACCTGGTACAACTGATAATGTTTAACACATATATCATGCAAAGAAACTGTGATATTAGATTTTGATTGTAACACTTGTTTGGGGTGACAAATGGTGCCTGCCAGATCAGAAATTTCATAGCAGCAAGCGTTTCTTATGCATCTTAGAAATTTATCTAAATTTCAAAAAGGGATTTGCTGGTGACAAACACTTTATGAAATGGGAAGTACTCATTACCCAGGTAAAAATTTCTTTCTGCTAGCAAATTATGCTGAGAATATAGAGCTTTTGATGTAGTACTTTTACCTTGAAAACATTTTAAAGCTACTAGCCTATCAAGCTTCACCACATCTTTATGGGATCAGTCAATATGAATTTCACCATTCCCATCCTGTGGGTCATTTTTAGGGACCTGCAGGTGCCAAGACCATCAGGCAGAGCCCGGTTAGAGTGTTCGTACACTTCAAGACAGCGTTCATGCAGAGAGAGTGGTAAATCCATCCGTAGAAGAAGTTAGGGCCTTTGTGAGAGAACACACAAAGCAACAAAGGGACTTGTTGAAAGACATAAGACTACAAAGCAAATCCACGGCTCCCTGGGGCTGCTGTGAGTACTTGCTTTTACAAGGCTGTTACTAAATATTTTCCTGACAGAACTGAAAACAACCTGCCAGATTTTACATGTGTCTCTTTGGAGAAAGCCATAGGTGGTTATCATTTAAAAAAAAAAAAAACAAAAAACAACATTCAGTGGTTTCAAATCTTTCTTCCTACTAGAATAATCATCTAGAGGGAAAAAATAATTGTATTCATGTTAGTGATTCACCTACTTCAGTTCTGTTCTGTGGATTTCTTTATGAAGGTGTTGGTGTCTCTGTCTCTCTCTGCCCTTTTTTTCCCCTCTCTCTCTCTCCCTCCTTTTCTTTCCCTCCAAAATCAGACCAAACAACAAACAAACATACAAACAACAAACAAAGTTTGTTGGCTCACTATTTGACTACTTCCTCATGCATTTGGAGACCCTGAAGCTCAAACCTGAGAACATAACAGTTATAGACATGTTGTGGGAGTGCCCGATGCACAGGAAGGTAAATAATAAATAATCTTTATTTTTCAAAGGGGAACAATTTAAGCATCTTTGCCTACACATTCAAAGGAGAAACTCTTGTGGACTTTTGTGAATTGTTGCCAGTCCTTGGTTATATATACTACCCTATAATTCAGAGTTTCTTGAAAGGAGTTAAACAGTTTTAAGGCCACCATAAATTTTATTATTATTTCCTGGTATCTATTACTTGGGCTCTCAGGGTGATCATCAAATTTGTATTCTCTTTGAATCATTCTAAATGAGAATTTGTCTCCAAAAATGATTATTTTTTTGGTGTGTTTTCAAAAGGAAAATTGGTGCTTTGGGCTAATGACTGTGGAAAATGATTTTTGAATATAGCATGGGATTATTTTTGAGTTGTACTTTTGGTGTTCAAAAACCTCAGAAACCTGGAAGCAAAACTGACTAGCTTATAAAAATGCAAACAGGGGCATGTCTTTGATTCTTGAGAATTTTTCTATGTAGAAGAATTAAAGACAAAAGGAAAGAAGGAAAGAAGAGAGAAGGGCAAAGAAAGATATGCACACTAATGTGAAATATTTGATTGCCCTTTCCCCAAGTTGTCGCCTAGGAAGTATCTATTTATTGCAGTCAAAGTCAAGTGTATTACACTGAGTTACAGTTTTATAGACCCCTGAGCTGGACAATTCTAGTTAAAAAATTAGCTTCTTGCCTTCCTGGTACAAGGTTTTAATATCTGTTGAGTTGCTTTTGGGGTGTACAAATATTTTTTGCAACAGGTGCTTATGAGAGAGAGAAACAACTGAAAGCATTTCCTTATAGCAGGGAATTCATACAACAAACAAAACAAAGAGGACAGTTATGTCAAATTAAAGCCCCTTTCATGCGTGCATGACCCTTAGGGGCACACAGCAGATAAAACATACAGTCGTTTGCAACATGATTTTGTAAATTGTGTTTGCCTGCTTATATTGCAAAAGAGATTTTTTTTTGTAATCATTTCAACTCCTTTGTATTTGCTTTAGCATAATCTTTTTAAAAGACACAGTAGGATATTTAGAGTCCTGAATTACACATTAAATGTATAACTATTCCCGGACACCTTCCTAATTTATATAGAGCTGTTTCATAACAGGATGAAATTTTGAAAATATTGTGATCTAAAATATTCAGTATTTCAAAAAATGGTAAGGTTTAGTGCTGAGAACATTGTGATGAAACAGCGTTTAGACAACTAATGACATTATGGGTAGGTGAATTCCTTTTGCTGACTAGTTTGACAGCATAGAGTCTGATCAAAAGAGATAATCCTCTAAGATAAGAATTCTAGGGGAGTTTCCTCAGGTAGTGATGTGACAGAAGTCGAACAGAATATTCATTACAGTGGCATTATAATGTTATCTATAATTTCATTGTGAAGCCAGTGATAAAATATGCAAAATAGCTGTGAAGTAATTTATTAAAGTAGTTCTGATACAGTGTGAAAAAAGAAAATACAAAATGTCAGGAATGCAAGATTTGCATTCTTGCAGATATGCAAGAATAGGCAGGTATATGAATAAGGGCAAGAAGACAAGAACCACAAATGGAAAATGTAAACAGGTTTACAAGGGAGTTTATTGCTTTAAAAAACCATATTATTAGCATTACTCTTGTGTCATCTTTTTAGATGATTACAGTTGGTGCTTCCTATCCATAGGTTCCACATTTCAGATTCAAGTAATTTTGGATCAAAAATACTTGAAAAAAAAAATTCCAGAAAGCAAAACTTGAATTTATTGTATTGGCAACATTTACATTGTATTTACAACTGTTTACGCAGCATTTACATTGTATTAAGTATTGTAAGTACGATTCCCCTAGTGTGGCTCAGTGGTAAAGAATCCGCCTACCAGTGCAGGAGACACAGGAGACATGGGTTTGATCCCTGGGTTGGGAAGATCCCCTGGAGAAGGAAATGGCAAGCCACTCCAGCATCAGGACAGAGAAACCTGATGCGCTACACAGACCATGGGGTCACAAAAGAGTCGGACACAACTTAACAACTAAAACAACAACAAGGTATTATTAGTAATCTAGAGATGATTTGAAGTATGCAAGAGGATGTACATAGGTTATATGGGCTTCCCTGGTGTCTAAATGGTAAAGAATTCGATGCCAATGCAGATGATGCAGGAGACCCGGGTTCAGTCTCTGAGTTGGGATGATCCTCTGGAGAAGGGAATGGCTACCCACTCCAGTATTCTTGCCTGGAGAATCCAGATTTATGGACAGAGGAGCCTGGTGAGCTACACTACATGGGGTCAGTAGCAAAGAGTCGGACACAACTGAGCGACTAAGCACACACACACAGGTTATATACAAATAATCCACTATTTTGCATAAAGGACTTCAGCATTTGCGGATTTTGGTGTCTGTGGGGGATTCTGGAGCCAATCTCCCAAGGATACCCAAGGACAACTCTATATAAAAGTAAGCTGATACATGTATGAATTAATAATACTCCAATACTATGTTGACAGTATTCAGGGCATCACCATGAGAACAGGCTGAGTCTATCTCTGGCAGTTCTCTAGGGGGGCACTCATTTACTGTGGTCCACGGTCTAACCCACTGAAGATTCTTTTTCTCAGGATGAACTCACATTACCCAAGCGTGTGCAGCTGAATGCTAGCCCAGAGTGCCCCACTATGATTTACAATGAGCTATTGAATCATTGCACAGAATGTTGGGTCGGTACAACCAGTGCATTCCGTCCTCTGTGAAGGCTTGAACAAGCAATGCAGGGAGCCAGAGCATCAGAAAATGGCCTGTTTTGCGTGAGAAGAGACCAAAAGGAGTTGAATGGTATGACTATGTTTTCATATAACATGACTGTCACTCTTTAGATAGCATGATACCAGGGTCTCACAATGAGGTTGGTGGAGGAGTGAAACGTAATTTTCCTTCTACCTTACTAAGTTCTTAGCTGAGATCCTTGTAATGAAAGACAAACTGACACAAGAGAAAAGCAAACAGAAGTTTATTAACATGTAGACCTTATCTTTCCATGGGAGATACCCAGGGGAAGATGAGTGACTCCCAAGATAGCTTGAGATTCAGACTTTATTTCCCTTTCTTAATAAGGAAAGAGTGGAGAGTGGGGTAGAGATGTAGACCTCTTAGGGAGAGTAAATGATTTTTAGCAAAGATGAGTGGGTGCTTAATAGAGTAGCTAGGAGGTATTATGATTTGTGACTAAGATTGAGTGTAGTGTTGACTTTTTGTTTCCTTACCTGTGGTGAGTCAGTCTTCCCTGGTTGAAGAAACTGCCAGAGAGGGAATTTTTAGCTTATTTTGGAGGATTTGCTTTTAGGTAGATAAGGGTAGTTTGGAGAAAGTCTCTCCCTGCATTTACTATTTTTCAAGTGCCTATAGCTCAAAATAATCAATAAACCAAAATGGTACATTTTGAAGTAGCATGTTCTTTTATCCTTCCGTGGTCTTGCTAGAAGACCTGAAACTCCATCACCTTAGCTGCCTACAACCTCCTTTATACTCCACATTAGGGTTGCCCTTCTCCCGATGTAAGAATACCAAATGGCTGTTAACTGAAGACTTCTTTTCCCTAGACAGTACTTAAATGTCCCCTGCCAACATTTGTCTTTGTAGCTTTTCCTTGGCTGTTTCCATGGCTGACCATCCCCCCCCACTGCCCTCTGCTTTAAATAGGTTAATATCTTCTACCAGTTGAAAGTCAAGTTCTGCTTACCTGTTTTCTTCCAGATGATGAAATATCTTTGTATTGATCCATTACATATGTAACAGCAGTACTACTTTTCTAAGTTCTTGTGGGTGTGTACTTTACTATTGCTCACATATATTGAAAATAGCAGGTGACAGAGTTGAGGAGCCAGTAGAATTTAAATATCAGATCAAAGAGGAACATGGGGACTGAGATAAGTCAACAGAGAATTAACTCCAAGTGCCCATTTTATTTACTATAAATCTAGTAAAATGCTTTGTTGCTCAGTTGTGCCTGACTCTCTGGAGCCCCATGTACTGTAGCGTGCCAGGCTCCTCTGTTCATGGAATTTTCCAGGCAACAGTGGTGGAGTGGATTGCCATTTCCTCTTCCAGGGGATCTTCCTGACCCAGGGATTGAACCCTTGTCTCTTGGGTTTCCTACATTGGCAGGCAGATTCTTTACCACTAGTGCCACCTGGGAAGCCCTATAAGAAACACACAAAGCATAAAATCAAAGTTGCTTCATTTCATCTTGTCAGAGCCCATACTGAATAGGAGGGTAAGGTACTGGGGGCCCTTTGGGACCTTCAGACCAGATACCAAGAAAGGACAGTTCCTCTTTATTGATGTATGATGTGAGCATTTGAAGTCATATCAACTCCTATAATAGGAGGGATGAGACTACTTTCAGTAATGGCAGCCTTTGCTTCAACACTGACTCCTGTTTATCTTTAAACTGTCTCTTCTTTTCAGAGAACTCTCTTTCCTGTCTGGAAGAATGGTCAGTTGAGCCTCAGCAACCATATTTGCTCACCATATGGTTCCCTGGCAAAAATTCTTTCCTTTAGAGTTGGATACTTAATCCAAGCTTGCCCCACCAAGGACTCTCTTCCTGGAATTTGAGATTCATAGATAGGCAGTGATTTTCTGTGTGGCTGGAACTGTGATAGGTAAACCTGAGATCTGTGAATGGCTGTATTTCCCTCTGAGGACTGAGGAGTGGAGAAACAAGAGGACTATATTTCCTAGGTTCCATTCTCCGGCATTACAAAAGTGTCTGTATCTCTGCCTCTGAGTCCTTGGGACCCTCTTTGTGTCCTTCTAATAGCTTCTCTCCTTCCATTTTGTCCTAGTTTCTCTTACTTGGAACAAAGAGACTTAGCAATACATACCCACTGCGAACTAGCAGCACAAGAATAATATTCCTCAAAAATCAGAAGAGTTGATGTTACACAGGGGGTTGGAAGATTTAGGTGACATAGATATCATCTTCAAATTTGGTGTTTTAAGGGTATCTTTAAATCTCTGATAGAATTTTGTAGATCCTTCCTGTTGAGTTGTCTGAAGCATTCCTTAGATAAGGGACCACTCTGAGGTTAGTTCCTTGGGAACTGGTTAACTAGGGAAATCTCTTCAAAATGACAAACACTAGAGTTTAGTACAATGTTTAAAGGCCAAAGACTGAGACAATCGAAAATTAAAATAAGTTTCTCAGAAGGTGCCTCTTCTCCCCCTTGCGGCCCTGCCTGCTCCCAAACACAACAAATACTCAAAGATACTGGGGGCTGAGATGGGCCTTTGGATTTCTATTTGATGTTATATTGCATATGCCACATGATTGGCTCTGGAGCTTTGCTTTGAGAATAATAGTCACCAATGTCTATTTGATTGTGTCTTTAGACTCTCAAATTCTATTTGCAAATCAAATTCAAAGAAGTTTGATTTGAGGAGGTAACATGGGGAGATAATGTCTGTATGAAAACGTTTAGCTAAAATTTATCACCATATCCTCATCAAAGACCATTTACTACTCATTGAGAAACATTACAAAGAAAATAAATTGTCATTGAACCTCACCTTTGGATTGATTGGGAAATGTCATTTATTTCTAGGAAAAAGGGAACACTGGTTGTAAGAGAAAGGGCTTCTCAAGGCTCTCTTATTGGTTGTTTTGAAGTGTTGAATTTAATAAGGCACAAGCAACTAGGAAGAGAATAGGGAGTGACAGGCGTAGAGCAGTGAATGTAATATACAGCGAGAGTGGGGAATCCATCATGCCGGAATACTTTTCTTGGTAGAAAAAGAAAGCATTGCTGTGTAAAATGGCTTAGCTTTGAAGGAATTCCAAGTCTTTATTTTAGGCCATTCAACTGTAGACTGGGGTTTCACAAGACTCATGTTGGGTTTAGAGGTTATGAAATACTGTTTTCCAAATGGAAATATATGGCTCATAACCTCAAAGGAAAGAAAGCAAAGAAAGAGCAATGCTTCTTGGCCGAGGCGTCAATAATCCTTTTACTCTGAGATCTGTAATGATCACCCATGGGCAGTAACTCATTTTCCTGCTGCTTTTCCAACCTTCTTTATGTTTTTATTTAAAAACCTTTGATTCTATTAAGAGATATCATAACAAGCTATGTCTTGATATGCACATAGATTTCTCTTTGAGAAAGGTAATGTAACACATGACTTATAAATTACGTGTACCATTTTTTTCATTTCTCCATGGTTTGGAATTTTTTGTTTGTTTCTTTGTTTTAGTGAAAACAGGCTATCTTATGCTGCAATAACAAATTCATCTCCAGAATCCCAGTGGCATAACATGAAGGAAGGCTTATCTCTTATTCAAGGTACATATTCAACACAAGTTGTCAGGGGCCTCTGTCTGCTATTTATAGTCATTCAGGGACCCAAACTGATAAAGCTACACCATCATGTGACTTTCTTAGGGAAGAGAAACTAGAGAATTAAACATGGACTTTGGGGAGTTTCCTGATGGTCTGGTGGTTAGGATTCGGCACTTTTCACTGCTGTGGCCTGGGTTCAATCCCTGGTCAGGCAACTGAGATTATGCCACATGGCCAAGAATTTAAAAGATAAATAAGCAAAATAAACATGGGGTTTTCTCTGACTTAACCCTGTAATGAAGTATGTTACTTTTTTCTCATACCCCATTGAGTAGAGCTAGTCACATGGCCCTGCCAGCCACAAGCGCCTGAGATGTGCAGGGATCTCTATGCTCAGGACTGAAGAGAACTGGATGAAATTGGTAGAATCTATAATAATATCTACAACAGTTCAACTTTGTTAAGGCTTTGTTCCTCCGTAAGTTCAGCTTACAGCAATAACCTCTTCCTTTGAAGATCTGTTAGTGCTTGAGTCTACCGTTCATTTGACCCTTAGCTTTCACTCTCTGATATGTAAATATATAGTGAAGATGAATAAATATTTGTATCTTTATGACATGTTTCCTATGCATGATTATAAGTTTCTTGAAAATGGACAATATATAGTTTTTTGTGTCATCCATAGTGCTTTGCATGTCCAGTAGGAGTAGAATGCATATAGTTTATGGGTGAAGCAAGTGTTCAAATGACAGGAAATGGATGAGAAACAAATTTGCTAACTTTATTTATTTCACCATGCATACCCGTTTCCTAATGGGAGGAGGCGTTCATGTCAAGTTATTTTTTTTTTTTTCTTACATTTTTTTTTTTCCCCCCGCTGTGGACCATTTTAAAACTCTTTCTTGAATTTGTTACAGTATTGCATCTGTTTTTGTTTTGGTTTTTTGGCCAGGAGGCATGTGAGATATTAGCTCCCTGAGCAGGGATTGAACTTGAATCCCCTGCATTGAAAGGTGAAGTCTTAACCACTAGACTGCCAGGGAAGTCCCTCATGTCAAATTAATTGACAGTCTTTATAATCTTTCTCTAGTCATTGAAAAGACTACTCTGGGCTCTTGTTGCTGAGGGCCATGAACACTTTGTGATAGAACACTTTTGATATTTCTTGCTTTTGTTCAGCTAAGAAGAAAGGAAACAAAGGGAGGAAATCTGAAGAGCAAGGACCTTAGAGTTGAGGAAAAAGCTGTCAATAGTCAAAGGGGAAGGAGGAAAATCACTGGAACCCAATTAAACCAACAAGCATGAGAAGAGAGAGCATAATAATGTATAAGACTTGGTGCTTGCCTGCAGCCTAAGTGTTAAAATGAGACATAATCATGGAGAAAGAACAAGGTGGATAAAGCAGCATGGGAGATGTTCCATCTGCAGGGTTGGTACTAGAGAAAACTTGAGAAAACCTCTGTGTTAGTGATCTATTGCTGACCAAAAAATTAAGCTGAAATGGAATCATTTAAAACTGCAATAAATATTTAGTATTCCACTCTATTTCCGTGGGTCAGAATTTGGGTCAGGCTTCAGTTAGTTCAGTTCAGTTGATCAGTCATGTCTAACTCTCTGTGACCCCATGGACTGCAGCACACCAGGCCTCCCTGTCCATCACCAACTCCCAGAGCTTGCTCAAACTCATTTCCATTGAGTTGGTGATGCCATCCAACTGTCATCCTCTGTCATCCTCTTCTCTTCCTGCCTTCAGTCTTTCCCAGCATCAGGGATTTTCCGATAAGTATTGGAACTTCAGCTTCAGCATCAGTCCTTCCAATGAATATTTGGGACTAATTTCCTTGTGGATTGCCTGTTTTTATATGCTTGCAGTCCAAGGGACTCTCAAGAGTCTTCTCCAACACCACAGTTCAAAAGCATCAGTTCTTCATCTCTCTGGTTTCTTTATAGTCCAACTCTCACATCCATACATGGCTGCTGGAAAAACCATAGCTTTGACTAGACACACCTCTGTCGGCAAAGTAATGTCTCTGCTTTTTAATATGCTGTCTAGGTTGGTCATAGCTTTTTCCAAGGAGCAAGCATCTTTTAATGTCATGGCTGCAGTCACCATCTGCAGTGATTTTGGAGCCCCCAAAAATAAAGTCTCTCACTGTTTCCATTGTTTCCCCATCAATTTGCCATTAGTGATGGGACCAGATGCCATGATCTTAATTTTCTGAATGTTGAGTTTTAAGCCAGCTTTTTCACTCTCCTCTTCACTTTCATCAAGAGGCTGTTTAGTTCTTCTTTGCTTTCTGCCATAAAGGTGGTGTCATCTGTGTATCTGAAGTTATTGATATTTCTCCCAGCAATCTTGATTCCAGCTTGTGCTTCACCCAGCCCTGCATTTCTCATGATGTACTCTGCATATAAGTTAAATAAGCAGGGTGACAGTATACAGCCTTGATGTACTTCTTTCCCGATTTGGAACCAGTCTATTGTTTTATGTTCGGTTCTAACCAAACCGAACTTCTTAACCTGCATACAGATTTCTCAGGAGGAAGGTAAGGTAGTCTGGTATTGCCATCTCTTGAAGAATTTTCCACTGTTTGTTTTGATCCACACAGTCAAAGGCTTTGGCCTAGTCAATAAAGCAGAAATAGTTGTTTTTCTGGAACTCTTGCTTTTTCTATGATCCAGTGGATGTTGGCAATTTGATATCTGGTTACTTTGCCTTTCTAAATCCAACTTGAACATCTGGAAGTTCTCAGTTCACATACTGGGACAGGCTTAGCTGAGTTGTTTTCTTTCTAGGTTTCATATGTTGGCTGGTTCCACAGTCATCTGAAGGCTTGACTGTGTCTGGAGAATCCACTTCCAAAGTGTCTTACTCATATGCCTGGCATGTTGGTGGTGGATGGTGGGAGGCCTCAGTTCCTTTCCTTGGGGGCCTCTCCACAGGCTGCTTGAATATCTCATACTGGCTTTGAATGGCTTCTTCCAGAGGTAGGGCAAGGTTAATGCTTTAATATCTTGTATCACTTAGCTTCAGAAGTAGCACATCATCGTTTCTGCAATATCCTATTAGTTACACAGGTCAACCCTGCTGCTGCTGCTGCTGCTGCTGCTAAGTCGCTTCAGTCGTGTCCGACTCTGTGTGACCCCATAGACGGCAGCCCACCAAGCTCCCCCGTCCCCGGGATTCTCCAGGCAAGAACATTGGAGTGGGTTGCCATTTCCTTCTCCAGTGCATGAAAGCAGAAAGTGAAAAATGAAAGTGAAATCACTCAGTCATGTCCGACTCTTAGCGACCCCAGAGACTGCAGCCCACCAGGCTCCTCTGTCCATGGGATTTTCCAGGCAAGAGTACTGGAGTGGGTTGCCATTGCCTTCTCCGAGTCCATATCAAAGACTAGCCAGAGGCAAAAATTATTGGGGGACATCTTTTAGGCTAGATGTTACCCCTTCCACATTTTGGTGAGG
The DNA here is from genome assembly GCF_019320065.1 of Cervus canadensis. Taxonomy (NCBI): domain Eukaryota; kingdom Metazoa; phylum Chordata; class Mammalia; order Artiodactyla; family Cervidae; genus Cervus; species Cervus canadensis. Next base: position 19,841,043 of record NC_057407.1, on the reverse strand, counting down.
GAGAATCAGATTAAAAATAAATATCAGGCACATTCCTTCCAGAGACTAGAGAGGAGAAGTTATGAAAAAAGTAAGTCTGGGTGTATTTGTGGCAGAAGTATGGAGCCTTTGAGGACTGATGGCATGCATGTCTGACTCAGTCTTCCCAGCTGCACAGACTCTTCCTTGCCTTTCACTTCCCTGAGTCACTTCTTAGCCACTGCCAAAATAGGATGATTTTGAAAAATAAAAATATCTACAGTTGCATGAAAGAGAATTCTGATTTCCCTCCAACTAAACCTCATCTGTGGAAAATTAACTGCTCAGTCTATGTACTCTATTTCTCCTAGGAGCAGTGGAACTAGTTGGGAAGAATTAAGTATTTCTTAGGTTTTGTGAGTGAAAGAACATGGTGGCCTCTCTTGGCCTCAACCTTCTCACCTATAAAATGGCAACAGTGATGCCTATCTCCCAGGGAGTCATGAGATTTAAGCGATATAATAGAGATGAATAACACGTCTAGTGCAGAGCTTGAAACAGTGGTGCCTAATAAATGCTTGGCCTCGTCTCCATAGAGAGTCTCATATTATAGAATCTCTCCATCCTTAGAGGAATAAAATATATTGCTGTTGCTGCTCAATCGCTAAGTCATCTCTGACTCTTTGCAACCCCAGGGACTGCAGCACACAAGGCTTCCCTGTCCTTCACTCTCATTCAGAATTTGCTCAAACTCATGTCCATTGAGTCAGTGATGCCATCCAACCATCTCATCCTCTGTTGGCCCCTTCTCTTTCAGTCTTTCCCAGCTCCCTCAGTCTTTCCCAGTATCAGGGTCTTTTCCAATGAATCATATGAATGATTAAAACAAAAGTTCAGAACCCCATAAAACCTCACGAGGTGAATTTAATTATATAAAATTTAAAACAAACAAAGGCAGGGGCTTCCCTGGTGGTCCAGTGGCTAAGACTCCGTGTTCTCAATGCAGGGGGCCCAGGTTCAATACTTTGTCAGGGAAATGGATCCTACATACTGCAACTAAAGTTGCCACCTGCTGCAGTGAAGATGGAAGATCTAGTGTACCACAGCTAAGACCAGGTGCAGCCAAATAAATAAATAAATATTTTAAAATAAAATAATTCATATTGGGTGTGCCTAGTAAATCACTGTGTTTATCTAAAGAAGTACCTTATTTTTTTTTCTATGGAAGTTTCAACAATGGTGTAAATGTTTTATATGTATGCTGACCAATATGGTGATCCCTAGCTTCCTATAGTTACTAAGCACTTGAAATGCAGGTAATGAGAATGAGGATGGTGTTTTATTTAATTGTACTTTTTAAAATTTAAATAGCCTCCTATGATTAGTGGCTACCACATTGAACAACACAAGGTAGAATGCTAAGTGTACATGATGACTCCCTCTACATCAGGCAAAAAAAAATAGAAAAATTTCCAGGGTTTTGATCAACAAATGTGTTTGCTTCTATATGCCATATTTATGTATTTATTTTGGGTGGTACTAATTTGAACAGTTGGTCTGTTTCTATTGAGAAATCCTTCTCAATGCCAGTATGTAGATTTACCACCTATTTGGTTGTGAATTTGGGTGATTCAGAAGCCAAGCAGCATCTGCATGGATTTAGATGTGAAAAGCTTTCTGGATGGCAGATAGAGCTGGATTCTTACTTGCATCTGTACTTTGTCCTAGTTTTCTTGGACTCAATAGAATCATTTAAGGTTTTACTATATTTTCAAAGGTTTTTTCCAAGTTGTATTAAAAAATATTGTTACATTTCAGGGCTATATATTGGGCGTCTGATGTTATCTGCTAATATCCACTAATAACAATGTTAGAAATCATATGCAAGTTAATGGAAATTATTTGCCTTATCATGCTCTTGAATAGGTTCTTTTGATTGCTACAGGATGAAATTGAATAACTGATTGGTCCAAGACTGTGAAGTCAGGACAACTTACGCTTTAGCTTCATCAGCTCTCCTTCATCCTGATACAAGTTCTGCCTTTGTTCCCTAGATATGCCACACCATGCATGTTCTTCCTAAGTCTCTGGTTTTTGTGATGCTGTGTTTTTTTCTGCTGACCCCTTCTTCTCTCCTTGATAAAGCTACCCATTCCAAATCTCAGCCCTTCTTGAGAGCCTACCCACTCTTCTGAATTGAAAGAGAGCCCAGTGAAGTGTATAAAAGCATAGGCTCTGGAATTAGACTACCTGTGTTAAAATCCCAGCTTCACCACTTACTATGATTTGTGTTTGGTTCTTCTCCTGCTTGTGCCTCAGTGTCCTCATTTGCAAAATGGGAATGGTCAGGATTCTACCTCATAGTCTTTTTGTAAAGATGAGTGAGACAAGTACTCAAAAGATGTTAGCTGTGATTTTATTCTGTGCTCCCTTGTATTTATTTTTATACTTTTTTGAGGTTTATATAAACATGATGTTGTGTGTGCTAAGTCCCTTTGTTTATGTCTGACTCTGTGACCATATGGACTGTAGCCTACCAGGTTCCTCTGTTCATAGAATTCTCCAGGCAAATACTGGAGTGGGTTGCCATGCCCTTCTCCAGGGGATCTTCCTGACCCAGGGATCGAACCTGGGTCTCCTGCATTGTAGGCAGACACTTTACTGCTTGAGCTACTTTACTGCTGTATTACTTCTGCTTCCACTTCTGCTACTTCTCTTTGACTGAATTTTCCACTTTCCACTTAGCTTTTAAAGCTGCATGTCACTACACTGGATAAACTCAGATAATCCAGGGTAATCTCCTAGTGTCAAAGCCAACTGACTAGTAACCTTAATTACATTTGAAAAATCTGTTCACAGCAGCACCTAGATTAAAGTTTGATTGAATCACCAGAGGCAAGAATCTTGCTGGAACATCATTAGAATTCTGTCTGTCACAGTGCTCAATTAATGACTGAGCTGAAACTATTAGAAACATTTACCATATTTTTATCTGTCTTTCACCTCAATGAGATCAGGGATTGTATCTGTTTTATTTACCAGTTTATGACTAGCACAGTGCCTATCTGATAATGTTTGTTAAACACTGAACTGCCTCTGCCTGTGTATTTAGTTTTCTTTTTTTAAGAAAATAATTTGGTTGTAGGTTACCAAAATGATCAAATGAACTTTAAATAAAGATTATATTTATTTGTTTTGGTTTTAACTTTGTTCTTTGGTCCTTAGGAGCTCAGGGTTTACCACCTGAACCTTTATCTTTTTTTGTGTTTTGGTGTCATTTGACTTTTCCTCGTAAAAGAAAATATGCTGGACCTATTTGGAGCTTAGGGATCATGATTATAAGAAGGTTGTAAGGGACTAGACTATCAGTAATGCTGATTATGATGATGACAACAATAATGATGTTTTGGTTAAGGTAGCCCAGGCTTTTCAACCAAGGTGAACACTAGGTGACACTTGGCAATGTTTAGAGACTTTTTCGATTGTCACAGTTAAGGGAGAAGGTACTACTGGCGTCAAGTTGGCGGAGGCCAAGGATACTGCTAGATATCCTATAAGACACAGGACCACCCCCACAACAAATAATTGATATAGTATAAAATATTAGTAGTGTACAACCTGAGAACTGATTAGGTAAGCTAATTGCCTTAGTGAACAACATCAAATATCAATAACTTAACAGAAAAACTTAATTTGCCACTCCTTCAGAATCTATTACAAACATTTCTGGAGGGTGGCTCTCCTCTGAGATTTGAGTAGGATCCAGATTCCTTCCATCTTGTAGCTCTTACTTCTTCAACCAGTAGCCATCAGGGTTGTTGAGAAAAGAGTAAAGGAGAGAACCTGAAAGATTTCTGTGGCTTCATCCATGAAGAGGTATGCATCATTTCTTCCATATTCCATTATTTAGAACTCACTCACTTGAACCCACTCAACTGTATCAGAGCTGGTAAATGTGTTCTAGCTGTGTGCCTGGTTGGCTACTAGCGCTTTCTACCAGAAAATGATAATAATAATGGCAACAGTAACAACATTAATTACAATAATATCAAACATTTGAAAAGTTTCTCTATGTCAGGCATGTATAATATAATTTATCAGATGGTGTAACTTGAGTATGTTGAATACCTTGTGTGATTCATGCAAAATGTATGGGGAACCCAGAGGTGAACCCAAGCCTATCTCATTCCAAAGTACATGTGCTTAACAATTACTTGATACTCTAGTTAGAGTAGGAATTGAATGCTACTCTTACTTGGGTTTAATTTTTATGAAATTGAAACTATACCCATAAGTACAATAAATACAGAATGTTCAAGGCTTATACGTAAAACTGAAACTGCTTAAAAAGTATTTCCTAAAGAGCTGTTGAAATCCTTTTCAGGGAATATCAATATACAGATTGCTTTCCAAGTTTTTGTCTGGATCACAAAAGAATAGACAGGAAGAGATGAATATCACGGGTGAAGGCTATCGTAGTGCTTTTAAATCATCCTGTTGCACTTAGGCATTGCAGCCCATGATTATATATTTCACATAAGTCTTCCGTAGTCCAGGGGGACTGCTGGCCGAGGTAATGAGCATTACTAGGAATCTCGACAGCGAACTCTAAATGGTTTCAATGCTGTCGAGTTTCAAGAAAGTGAACCTTCCTTGAAGTGAATGGCTATTTCTCTCTTATTTAGGTAATTTATTCTTGTCCAGCTCACATTAATGGCAGGCCTTGTGTCATATGTAATAGTTATAATAAGGCACTCACCAAAGCTTCCTCTTAGGGGTAGAAGGCACTTTGGGTTTTACTCTTATGGAGTAAGAAGGAAGAGAGAATAGAAGCCCTTGCTTCACAAAGGCCACACTGGTAGACAGAGTGATGTGAGTGGGTAAGAGATGTGAAGAGAGTTCAGAATTTTCCTTTAGAATAAAATGCAGCAGTTTCCTGGAATGTCCTAATTGACTTTGCAGGGTCTGAAAAGTTTTATTGTCATGGATCTACATGGAAGAGAGAATAGAAGCCCTTGCTTCAGAAAGGCCACCCTGGTAGACAAAGCGATGTGAGTAGGTAAGAAATGTGATCAGAGTTCAGAATCTTCCTTTGGAATAAAACTGCAGCAGTTTCCTGGAATGTTCTAAAAGACTTTTCAGGGTCTGAAAGCTGGTCATAGATGTGGTGGTTCTGAATGCTGCTGCCTTCATTATCAACTTCTGCTTTGAATGTAATAGCCCAAAATTCTCAATGAATTCTCTATTTTGTGCCATTACAGTTGAACTTCTAATCTTTATGCTTAACAGTTTTTATTATTAAAAAAAAATCCTGTTCTTTCTTATCTCCTCCTCTGTGGAACCCTGCCTTTCTCTATTTTCTTATGAAAGAGATACCTGACTCCTTAGCTTGTGCTCTAAACTCAGTTGTATAGAACCACAGAGCGTGTTAGGAAGGACACTAATTTTTCCTTGTTGTCTAACTAAAAGAGTAAAAGGTATGGCCCGATCATTAAAACCATCCTTAATAGGTTTTTTTTTCTGTTATTATTAGTGTATTTTAAGTCTGTTTTTCATATGTGTCTTTCAGTTGCTCAAAGCCCTCCCCCCACCCCAAGATGATATCAGTACAATAGTAAATTACAACTGGCTAGGGCTTCCCTGATGGCTCAGAGGGTAAAGAATCTGCTGCAATACAGGAGTTGCAGAAGACGCCGTTTCGATCCCTGCGTCAGGAAGATCCCCTGAAGTAGGAAACTGCAACCCATTCCAGTGTCAACTGCAAATTGGCACTTACCAAGAGCACTGCTAACAACTGAACAACAAAGACATTTGCCATCTGCCTCTAAGGAGATTGAACTCTATGCTGCTGTACTGTTGCCCACCAACAACCCCTGTGGGATTTCAGGGTGCAATGAGGCACTCTGTGCTCCAGGGAATTTGGTGGAACAGGTCTTTAGATAGTTGGATGTTTTTAGGAACAGAGTTTATGATCTCAATTCTTGCATCTCCTCATATCTAGAGAAGCACTAGATCCCTTCATGGTGACATCAGAGCTTCATAACTAACAAAAACCTTTTGTAAAATGAGTGCTTCCTGGTATTGAACTCCCCCGTCACCAAAACCTTATGTATTCACCTTTCCACGCTGCCGCTGTGGAGCAGTCTCTCAGAGCCACCTGAGATGCTGCCTCCCGGGCTGCCATCCTCATTTTGCCCCAAATGAAACTTAATTTGCAACTCTCAAGTTGTACATCTTTTTCAATAGACACCAGTATTCTTGCTGGTAAATCCCATGGACAGAGTATCCTGGTAGGCTATAGTCCATGGGATCACAAAGAGTTGGACATGACTGCAGCGACTTAGCATGCAAAAAGCCAACAGAGGTCTATCTAGTCAAAGCAATGGTTTTTCCAGTAGTCATGTATGGATGTGAGAGTTGGACTATAAAGAAAGCTGAGCACCGAAGAATTGATGCTTTTGAACTGTGGTGATGGAGAAGACTCTTGAGAGTCCCTTGGGCTGCAAGGAGATCCAACCAGTCCATCCTAAAGGAAATCAGTCCTGAATGTTCATTGGAAGGACTAATGTTGAAGCTGAAATTCCAATACTTTGGCCACCTGATGCAAAGAGCTGACTCATTTGAAAAGACCCTGATGCTGGGAAAGATTGCAGGCAGGAGAAGGGGACAACAGAGGATGGGATGGTTCGATGGCATCACCGACTCAATGGACATGCATTTTGGTAGACTCCAGGAGTTGCTGATGGACAGGCAAGCCTGGCATGCTGCCGCCCATGGGGTCACAAAGAGTTGGACACAACTGAGTGACTGAACTGAACTGAACTGAATTGAACTGAGAAAAGGAGACAGACGTGGTCCTTGCCTTCGTGGATCTTACAGTTTAGAGGAGAAGGAAGTTATTAACAAATTACTCACAAGTGATGAGTATTATTAAGGGAGAAGAATAGAGTGCTATGGGAAGCATACCATACTGGTTTCAGAGTAGAACATAGTTAGGGATAACCTCTTCATTAAAATGGTATATAACCTCCAAAGCCGTGTTTGAGGAGACCTCAGATGAATGAAGAGGATGTTCAGTATGCTGTGCTGTTTTGGGGCCTGGGAAAGTGTCGTGGGATCTCTGCACTGAAGGATGATGGCAGGGGGGAGTGCAGATCACAGAGAAGGCAACGTAGAGGGAAGTAAAGCTAGGGAGGCAGGAAGGGGCAGATCTTGGAAGACCTTGCAGATCTTGTAAGGTTTTGGGTTTTTATCAGAAATGCAGTGATGGGTTATTAAAAATCTTTAGGTAGAGGAGGAACATGCAAATATTAGGATGTTTGGCTGTAGCAGGGAGAAGGGGTTAAACTGATGAACACTGGAAGCTGAGAGCTGAGTTGAGGTCTTGCAATAGGGTTGTTATTCCACTATTCCAGGAATCAGTGAGTCAGCTCTTGTTTCTCTTTATCTGTGCCTTTTGTCATTTTAAGGACATTAGCTCTATCACCATGCATCCAATCTCTGTCAACTCTGAAGCAAACTTGTCTGTCTTGAAGGCATCACCATTTCAGGTGATGACCTCTGAACCTTTTCCAGTGTGGTTGTTGGGGTCCACGATAGGCTACCCCAAAATGTGCCTCTATGGCACATTAATTATTTTGAATTAAAGTTACTTAAGAAATGGCCGACTCTGGTCCTCTTTTCTGTTTCCCTGAACAAGCAGGAAATAAATATTTCATGTAAAAGGTGCACTTTCTGCATCTGGAAGTAGAAGGATACCCTTATTACCCAAGACAGGGAATTTGGGGCTGAGAAGCCTATGTAAACAATCTTTGTTACTTCTTTAATTTACTATCCCAAGCCCAAACTCTGTTTAGATTCTTCAGTGATTGAACATGCAAAGTCTGAGTTTCTTTGCCCTGTCAATTCCTCACAAATTTGCTGTTTCTTTGTCTAAAAAGTATAAAGATTGCCTGCGTTGGCCACTTCTTTGGTCTCATTTCTATGGGACCTCCATATACACAAATCAAAATTTGTTTTTCTCCTATTAATCTGTTTTGTGCAAATTTTATCATTAGTCCAGTCACAACAGCTAGAGAAATATTAAGTGGAGATATTTCTCCTGTGTTTCCCTGCCCACCTCCATGTGTGTGCTAAATCGCTTCAGTTGTGCCCAACTCTTTGCAACCCATGGACTGTAGCCTGCCAGTCTCCTCTGCCCATGGGATTCTCCTGGCAAGAATATTGGAGTGGGTTGCCATTTCCTACTCCAGGGGATCTTCCCGACCCAGGGATCGAACCCATGTCTCTTGTGTCTCCTGAATCAACAGGCGGGTTCTTTACCACTAGCGCCACTTGGGAAGCCCTCTGAGCTAACCAGGGAAGACCACCCACCTCCATACCGTCTGCCAAAATAAATGTTGAGAACAATGTCCTGTTTCTTTTCATCAAATAACTCTGACACACCATCATGATTACGACTTAATTTCATTCATCTAAGCAGAGGTGATGCATTTTCCTCCTAAATAATAAGCCTCTTTAAGTTTATACCCTCACATTCCCTAGCACGGATGTTTACATGATTCTTTGCCTCTCTTGCTTGTTTTTATTTCTTTTGGTTTGGTTTCACTTGCTAGCTTATTCATCTTGTCAGTCTTATAAGAAGAGTTTCTGGGGGCTGGAGAGAGGAGAACATATATCCCTTTAGGCTGTGGAGGATACACTACTGAGTACAGGACTTTAAGGGATACCACAGGAGTAAAACAATAAATGTAGTTACTTTTGCTCCACAACAAATGGAAGTTGATGTTAGGGTGATGTGTGGGTTATAAATGCTTTCAGTTACAAGTAACAAAATACTCAAGTAATAGTAAGGTAATCAATGATATTTATGTGTTTAAAAGAATAAAGGAGGTAGAGGGTAATAGGGTTAATTTGGTAGCCCAGTGATGTCACTAAAAAGCCAGTCTCTTTCATTCTCAGAATCTTTCATCTTTTAGCTTTTTGCCTCATGGTCAAAAGATGGCTGCCATAGCTCCAAACAAAATTTTTACATGACCATTTCCAAAAAAATAAAGATGAGGCAGGTAAAAAGAGCCTCTCTCCTCATGCAACTCTGGCTTTTTATCCAGAATGAAGATCTTTCAGGGGAACTCCAGTTTATTTCCCATCATTGGTTAGAGCTAGGTCACATATCTACTATAAACATCAATCAATAGCAAAAGAAAATGGCATCACAATGATTGGCTTAGATCAATCATTATCCATCCCCTAAAGGTAGGAACATTGTTGTCCATCAGAATTTGAGTTCTGCTATCAAAGAAAGAACACTTTTATCACATTTGCATTAAGAGGTTATAGTCATAAACTTACAAAAGTAAGGTCTAAGAGGAAGATTATATATAGTGGGAACTTCCAGGGACAAGGAAATGGAAGCAAATGAGATGACTACCTCCCTAGTTCCCTGGCACAAAAGCAATCTTGAGCAATTGCCTTAACCTTTCTAGATATAGGTAAATATAGAGATGTCTTTGTTGTGTTATTGAGGACATTGAAGAGAAGATGTTTAACAAATTTGGGGGGAAATCAGATACTTGTTTGTAAACTGAGCAGATAAATATATGGCCAATGAACACTAAAGGAAAAATAAGCCTATATTGATCGTGTTTATAATGAGAAAAGAAAAAATGTTTTTCAGAAAGTTCAGGTTTACTAACTTGTGGATGAATAGATAAAAGATGAAATAAAGCACATTATCAAAATAGTCATTAAATAAACTGGTGTTTTATCTTAAAGGCTGAAGTGTGCTAAAATACCTCACATGTCCTCAAGTACAAACGTGAAGTTTGCTTCCTTCCAAATTTATCATCCCTTAGAAGAGACAATGTTGCTTTCTATGTGGGTCTTTCAAGTGATTCTTTGGGAAGTCAGGATGGATTGAAATGGTCTCACTCAATGTTTCTTTTGGGTGCTTGTGAAGGTCATCTGCTGGGGTCAGTAGGAAAGGAGCAAAGAAGTTAAATACAGAGTTAGTCATGATACTGGGGGTTGTGAATTCACAATCGAAAATATTGGATATTGTTTTAAAGAGATTTGAATATCACTTTAAAAAGCAATACAGGAGATGGGTGTATCATGGACATCAAAATAGCACCTACCTGTAGGAGGATGAATTTTTACTGAAAGGAAGAAGTTGCTTATAGAAATGGGTATTGGTGCCTTTAGAGACAGCTTCCAGAGACATGCTCACACATGATTCAAGGAGTGCCTTGTCTCATACCAGGAGAATAAGATATCTTCTAGAACAGTCTATTAGAGGAGTGAAAAAGCAGCTCCTATATGCTGAAGATAATCAAGGCTGATCTTGAATAAAATGTGTTTTTAAAATTCCAATTAAATTAATGAAATAAAAAGTATAAGTAAATATTTGTATTTTTATATATATATACCTGAAAGTTTACATGTACATGTTGGCCATTTCCCTTTTAAACATTTTTAGACTTCTCTTTGAGAAAATGGAGTATTTCTTTATATTCAAGATTGCCTTGTATTTGGCATCACTAAAAGCTTGTCCCAGGTTAGTCTTGCTATATCCTTACTTGGTATTTTACATTTTAATAATATAAAAAGTTTTAAGCACTTACAGTGTTCTACAGTGAGTGATGGAGTGCCATATGTTAGCTCATGAAAAAATTTTACATAGTTCATGAAGAGACATGCTGTTAAGTGCCAGATGGCTAAAAACAAAAGTTATTAGTCTTTGGGTTTGAGTCTAACACTTGTTTTAGTCAGGTCTCCAGAGAAGCAGAACTGTAGGATACATACATACACACAGGGTATACTCACACATTTGGGCGGGGGGGGTGGGGTCATACATTTAGAGGGACTGAGAAGCCCCAAGATCTGCAGTCAGCAGACTGGAGACCCAGCAGAGCCAATGGTATGAATCCAGTCTTAAAGGCCTGAAGATCATTACCGCTAATACTGCCCTTCCAGTCCAGAGGCCAGCAGGCTCACAACCCGGGAAGAATCAATGTTTTGGTTTGAGTCCAAAGGCAGCATTAAACTAGCTGGAAGCCAGTCAAGCAGGAGGAATTCCCTCTTATTTAGGGAAAGGCCAGTCTTTTGTTTTATTCAGACCTTCAGTTGATTGGATGAGACACACCCACATTGGGGGAGAGCAATCTGCTTTACCCAGTCTATCAATTTAAATGTTAAACTCATCCAAAATACCCTCACAGAAACATCCAGAGTAATGTTTGACCAAATATCAGGATGGGGGAGGACAGTCTCAGGCAGTAAAGAATCTGTCTGCAACACAGGAGACCCAGGTTCCATCCCTGGGTCAGGAAGATCCCCCGGAGAAGGGAGTGGCAACCCTTTTCTGTATTCTTGCCTGGAGAATTCATGGACAGAAGAGCCTGGAGGGCTACAGACCCACGGAGTTGCAAAGAGTCGGATGTGATTGAATGACTAACACTTTCACTTTCAAATATCTGGATATCCTGTGACACAGTCAAGTAGATATATAAAATTAGCCATCACAACCCTTATGGAAATGTGGAGTTTAACTTTTTTTTTTTTTTTAAGATTTCTATTAAGCCTACTTCCAAGAAAAATAAGTACAAACTATTGTAAGTTAACTACTATACCATAGTAGATTACTGCTTGTTTTAAAAATTTAACTTGTAAGGATATTTCTTTAGGGTCCTTTCCTGAGTATACTGTCAACATTCTTTGTCTATGAAATGGGTCCAGGTGATGTGATAAAGTCCTTTAGGGTTAGTACTTTTTGATCTTTAACACAGAGACATCATGATGCAAAGATGAGTGGCCTTGAATAGGATGGAGTTGCATCTTGTGTGTATAGAAATTTTGCCAACTTACTCATGCAGAATTGGCAAAAAAGAAGACAGAGTAAGAAGTACTGATTTAAGTAATATGGATCATTCTGCTCGACATTTCCCCTCAATGAATACACGCGTCTTGTCAATGTGAGATGGGAGCTAGGAGTCAGTCTTATCCTCCTGAGTCTCCTAGTGCGAGCATCTCAGTGCTGAGTGTATTCCAGTATTGACATATTCTGTTATGCATTAGAAAACATATATAGCCAGTAAACTGACACCAATGACTTCATCTGATCTACAACCAAAGAAACAGCTATCCTTTCTATTCTAGAAGAAAATCTCTATTGAACCTCCTGAGAAGCTGTGCCATATTTGTGTGCATGTGGAGAATTTAAGAGATTTCCAAGAAACTCTCTAAGCTTCAAATTAAAAACTATCACTGATATAAGATGCCACTGAACTATCTTTGATACTGTCGGGACTGTGGCTTTCTTAAGAGGAAATGTTAAGTGGCATCATTTTCAGGAGCATGTTTTAGCTTTGTTCCTTCTAAAGAGCATTTCCACTTACTTCCTGCTAAAGGTTATCTGGAATGCAAGTTCAGGCTTTCCACTGTGTGCATGTATTATGGGGTTCGAGGGCAGAGATGTAGAAAGGCTTCTTTAGGACCATCGCTGTAGGTAAGAAAGGCATCAGCCACTGTCTTCTAGGCTTAAGGGGGCATTCGCTAAGTTGTGCCTTTGTGTGGGGTTTATTAAGAAGTACAAATAAAAAGGATTTCCTTGGTGCTCCAATGGTTAGGACTTTGCCTTCTGATGCGGGGGGAGGGGGTGTGTGCAGGTTCAGTCCCTCATTAGGGAGCTAAGACCCCACAGGCCTTGCAGCCAAAAGACCAACAATATTAAACCGAAGCAATATGGTAAAAATTCAATAAAGACTTTTAAAGTGGTCCACATTAAAAAGATCTTTTCAGAAAGTACAAATAAGGTAAATGGAATAAGATGGTATTCAAATAAAGAGAGTGTGCGTGCTAAGTTGCTTCAGTCATGTCCAACTCTTTGTGACCCTATGGACCGTAGCCCACGAGACTTTTCTGTCCATAGGATTCTTCAGGCAAGAATACTGGAGTGGGTTGCCCTGCCCTCCTCCAGGGGATTTTCCCAATCCAAGGACTGAACCCGTGTCTCTTATGTCTCTTGCATTGACAGGGAAGTTCTTTACCACTAGTGCCACCTGGGAAGCCAAAATAAAGACTAGGTTATATAAATTCTGATTAGAGGGAAAAAATGTATAGGATAGAGACACTCAGTCTAAAATTGGCAAAGCCCGGGGTATATGCGCTTACATCCTGGGTCAGCTGAGGAAAAGAGCTTTCAAAAGATTTCGCTGGATTTGGCTGGGCGTGGTCTGCGGCAAGAGCAAGCCTGAGAGGAAAGGGTGATGACAGCTGTGATTTATTGAAAACCTGCCCGCTTGATAGGCATCTGACTCTGGACAAACAAGACAAACAGGATCCATGCTTCCTTGGATCAATCTTCTAATAGGTAAGTTTGGGAAGGAGGTATGGATGGGCAGCAAACAAATGGATGACGAAAGTGATGAAATGTGATGAGAGCTATTAACTCTGTAAAAGATGAATATAATAGAGTGATTCGGTGGTGGTGAGGATGCTGCTTTAGATTGGGGGGGTCAGGGAAGGCCTCTCTGAAGAAATAAGATTTTAATTAAGACCTGAATGATGTAAATGTCCATGATTTAAAGATGCAAAACATTCCAGAGAGAAGGAAGAACAAAATCAAAGGCCCTCTTTCACTGAAGAGCACTGATAAAGGCAGGCTGGCCTTAAGTGGAACTTCCTTGACCTTCTTCCTAAAGAGTTCTCTCAAATGAATTCTGGTTGGGGGGGTGGGGTGGGGGACTTCTTTGGTAGAGCAGTAGATAAGAATCCACCTGCCCATGCATACGGGGCACTCGGGTTCGATCTCTGGTCTGGGAAGATTCCACATGCCGTGGAGCAACTACACCCATATACTACAACTACTGAGCCTGCACTCTAGAAGCTGTGAGCAGCAGCTACTGAAGCCCGTGTGTGTGGAGCCTGTGCTCCGCGAGAAGAGAAGCCACTGCAGTGAGAAGCTCACACACCACAAGGGGGAGTAGCCGTCACCCACTGCACCTAGAGAAAGCACAGCCGAAAAAGAAAAAGAAGACTTCTGAGTTGAAGGAGTGGGGAAGAATAAAAGTGCTGAAGACAAGAGCTAGTGCTCTGGACGTAACTTTAGCTCATGGATGCTACTGCTTAAAGTTGAAAAGAAGGCAGGAGGGAGAGAAGGAAGTGGTGAGCCTTCCCTGAGCAATCAGACTCTTCCCAAGGTGTGTTATATAGCGACCCTGCCCTTAATTAGTAAGACTCAATATGCTTGAATTTGGCAGTTGGTTTAGGACTTGCTTGTTTGAGGGATGTGGGAGTATAGGAAGAGAGAGAAAAAGAGTGGCAGGCTTAATCTCTACCCGTTACAGTTATTTTCTTATCACTTCTAGGTATAAGAAAGTCAAGCACATAAAAGATATATAACTTGCCCAACAAGCAGGAGGCAGAAATAGGTGTGCCTAAAAGCAGGTCTATTTGATTCAAAAGTAGATCAAACTGCTCTTTTTACAGATGAGGCTCAATCAAAGAATTTTCCATTCTTAGGCTCTAAAATATTTTACTCATCTTCCAGAGTAAAAACCTTACTGTGTTGGATCGGTACCAGTTAGATAATTTCATTGAGTTTGGATATTTAGCTTTATTTCTTGAATCATAATAATTCAATATGTAATATACATATTATATATGTTTTATATATATATATATATATAAATTTAGGCAAAAGTCCTGTAGGGAATTGTCTGTTTTACTGTCTTCGTATTGAGAGGTCTTGGCTGTCCAATTGTTCAGCCTGTTTCCATGGAGAGAACTGACAGCAATCATAAATGGTATGATCATCCTGTCTGCTGGTGCATAGAAGGGCTTAAGCCAGATAGTAACTGTCATCAAACCCTTTTGCATTCATTCTCATTGTCTCTCCCTATCTTTCTTCTCTCTTGCCTGCTCTTCTCGTCCTCTCCTTCCCAGCCTCTTGCTTAGTGTCTACTTTTTGTTCTTCGCTTATATCAAAGGTTAACATGTGAAGTCTGCTCTAGTTATAATTATACAGTTTTCTTTTTCAGGAGACAGTTTTGCAGCTGATGATAAAAATATTCTGTCTCCATGGATAGCTGTAGTAAATATATTTTAAAAAGAGATGTATGTTCTGAGAATAGAGACTCTTAATGATATGTTGAAATGTGTGACTGGCTATCTATTTTTTTCTTGGTTCCTCTGTTTGTTCTCAATTTTTAATTTTGATTAAAAAATATTTAGTGACTTTCCAAGTGTGAAAACACTGGACTGGATGGTATTTGGGACTGGGGTCTCTAAAATAATGTATTAGTGTCTCCTCCAGGATCAGTTTTGTGAACTTCTATGAAGAAAAATTCATCCGATTCAACATTTTAACTCTTAAGAATAAAGTTAATAGCTACCAAGTTTGAATGCTTACCATGTGTCAGACATTGTGTGTATTTTGCAAAGATTATCTCATTTTGTCCTCACAACAGTCTCATTAGTTAGATGTTTATGTTCTCATTTTTCAGTGAAGGAAATTGAAACTCAGAAAGGTCAAATGGTTCACTCAAGTTTATACCCAAATTAAATGCCAGAGGCTGGATTGGAACCCCTGTCTGTCTACAAACTGTGGATATCCAATTTTCTAAAGCAGCCCACTTGGAACTGGGGGTTGAAGAGTACTCATCTTTGGAAATTTGGCCTGAGCTGAAAGAATGTACTGTAATTCTGATTGTCATCTTGCAAGGTGATAAAGGTTAGAGCTGAGATCCTTGATGTGTAGCCATGGCACTGCAGAAGTTTCAATTCTCTTTTTAGTTAATATTGCTAACAGTTGCCTTGGAAAAGGCAGTCTGGTAGTAAAGTTCTCAACAGTTTCTAAAT
Source organism: Cervus canadensis (assembly GCF_019320065.1). Lineage (NCBI taxonomy): Eukaryota > Metazoa > Chordata > Mammalia > Artiodactyla > Cervidae > Cervus > Cervus canadensis. The sequence goes on along the minus strand of NC_057407.1, from coordinate 19,825,227 downwards.
TTGGAGATGTAAACCCCTGTACATGCAGAGGAACTGTGCTTCGGGCCCAGGAGGGCATGGAGATGAAAGGAAGAAATAAAAGAGATTCAACTTAAGGGAAAGAAAAGAAAGCTATAACATCTAATGAAAAATAATCAGAAGCAGATTTCAATAAGGAAGAGGAATGGAAAATAAGTTCGTGCCAAAGGGGAGGTGAAGACAATGATGTCTGGATTAGATCATTTGGGAGCTACCTAGAGGCTACAGCCATGGGCACTCTGTAATAAATTTATGATGATGGTGGTGATGGTATGCAGCCATAAGTAGGAAGTGGAAGCTAGGGAAAAGAGGGAAAGTGTCTGAGTCACATTACCCCATAAGTCCAGGAGAAAAATATTCTCTCTTCATATGTCAAGGTAAAATTGTGCCTCAAGTTCTCTATTTTATTTGGCATACCTTATTCCCACAAAGGAGCACCCTGGAAGGAGTTCACATGAGTACCAAGAAAATTAGTGCATCACAGAAATGTCGACTAATAGGAAAACACTTGTGACTTGACTTCTTGCTGTGATTTTATCATAGGCAGAAATTTCAGGGAAAGAAAGACGGAAGAAAAGAAAAAATGGAGGTAGAGGAGGAGAAGGGAGGGAAAAAAATTCCCGTTTCCAGATTTTTGTGACATCCCATTGTAACTAAGTGCTGGTGAAAGGGACTCACAATGGATATACAATATTAAAGATAAGAATAAATGGATTTCATGGGTTCATGTGGTCTCCTGGTAGAGTTGATAGGAAAAGAAACGAACTCTCCTTGTTTGGTAGCCCTGTGGTTTGAGACTCATGTGCTGTGTTACGGCTTTGAAAAGGGAAAACCCATTCCACGGGGAGCCAGTCTACTGAGATGTGAGTGATGCAGGCATAGAGAAATGCTTCTGTGTGCAGTGGATTCACCTTAATGCTCACTTAGAAGCCAGTGCAAGTGTAAGATCTCCATGCCTAAAGTATGCAGATGATAGCTGTTTGTGGGGTCTGCAACTGGCAACAGTAGCTTAGCAAGAAAAGCAGTTACCATGTTCTTCTCCACAAGATTTCAAAGAGCAGTGTGTTTGTGAAATAAAACTTAGATTAAAATGCAGCATCTTTTTTGACTATCTGCTCCTTGTCTGGCCCTGGGTCTGGTGGTTTTGTATATGTTACCTTATTTAATCTTAACAGTGACAAAAGACAAAAATCTATTAATGTCTTAAAGTTATATGACTTTCATACTAAAACATGGGATAAGCCGTATTGGAAGGTTCATAACTTCATCAGCTATGTCATAAAGATTCATTGGTGAATCTTTTTGCTATTTCCTTCAAGACAAGGTGATTTGAATACCCAGGTGTCTGTAGGTGGACTTTGCTTGCTTCCCTTTTTTTAGCCTAGTTCAGTAGTTTGTCTCAAACATTTACTGTCATGCTTGAATACACAGAGCAATGTAACTTGTACCTTATAGGTGGTTTAAATGATTTTCAAAGTTAAGTATGACTATAAGCAGAGCCTTTGACTCTGGTGTTAAAACTCAAGTCCCCTCCCTTAATATATGACTTTACTATATCTGTGAACAGGCTGTTAAGATTCTTGGGAATGCCTTAGCGCTTTCATTTACGATGTATGTGTATTTGTCTCTGAATCCTCATTCTCTTTCACACATACCCATGCTATGTGGTACATCTTTATTGGTGACAAGTTTAATTTACAAATATATAATGTATCTTTGTAAATATATAATATATCTTCACACCCTTTGTGTGAAGGGTGGTAAACTTTTAATTTAGTTTCAGGTTCCTCTTTTATTTTATATACTTTCTTGAGAATAACACACACACACCTATTTTATTGCATTTGCTTTGTTGTGCTTTGTAGATACTGCCTTGTTACATATTGAAAGTTACATATACTTACATATGTATAGTATTTTTTAAAAAATAGCCTGATTTATTGCACACTTAATATACTACATTGTGGTGTAAACATAACTTTTTGTACTGGGAAACCAAAAAATTTGTGTGACTTGCTTTGGTGCAATATTAGCATTATTGCTGTGGTTGAGAACCTAAGCCACAATATCTCAGAGGTATACCTGTGTAGACTGTTGTACTGTATTGATTTTTAATAATATAACTTAACTAAAAAAGACACACAGAACCCCTGTATTTCAGTTATGTAGGTTATGTCTACATTTTGGGGAGAGATTTGTATAGGAAAGCAACAAAACCATAGCTGCTTATCACTTTCTTAAAAATTTTATGCAACAGGCTTACCATATAAGGCTATTCTTTCATATCTGTCTTATATTTTATTTTGCTAGTAGTTTAAAACTGCCTTAATACATGGCAACCATTGCCTCAAAGTGTGTCTTTTGTGCATTTGGCCCTAATAGATAAATACTTTTATTTTCAGTATGTTTTTGTATAAATTTATTAATTATTGGAGTAGTCTTTGGGGTTATTCCGGACACTGACCTGTGAATTAACCAACAGAACTTCATTTAAAGCTGATGGAGAGCTCTTGAGCATTTCTAGGATAAACACTTTTGTTTCTGGTATATGTTTATAATACTTAAATGAAACCAAAGTCCAGATATAAATGAATTAATGTAAGCATTGGAGGATATTTGTGTAACCTAAATAAGTGCTGGGGTCCCATGTGGTTCAGTCTTAAGACAGCATAGCAGATGAGGAATAGTTGAAAAATAATTCTAAATTTTACTCATGTCTCTCAAGGAACTTTGGAAATTATTTTATTCCTTGCACATGGCAACTCTTCTCAAAACCCCCTTCCATTCTTTTATTCCACTGATCTCTCACTTTGCATTCTAAAAACCCAGGTTGTCTTTTTCACCGCTTTACTCTCAAATATCTATACTATTTCTGTTAAGTCTTCAGTCGGACTTTTCCCCTCTTCTTATTTTATCTCAGTTTTCCAGTTCGGCCTTTGTTATCATTTACACAATTCATCATTAAAAAACAAAACAAACAAACAAACAAAAAAATACTACTATTAGAAAGTGGGTAAAGGAGAAGGCCAAGGAAAGCAGATTTCTTTTCTGGAGAGAATGTAAAGCTCGGAACATGTGACATTCAGCAAAATTTGCCTTTAGTACATTTAAAACTTGATTAAATACAATGCTTATGAAATTCATTGTTAATACCAAGCTGCAAATAAAGAATTATGAATTCCTTTGAAAATAAGCTTCATTTTCAGAGCAAATTTAATAAATAGGGGAAGTAGAAGCCAAAAAGAATGGAATTCATTAATTTAGGGCAACTGGAGAGCAGAATTCCAGAGAAAATCCAACAGATCACAATATTGTAATATAGTTAGCAAATATGCACCCTCAGGGCAGAATGATCAGGGGTCACAGAGGGCATTGAATAATAAAGCAGCTATGTAGCATTAATGAAGACCAAGCTGAATTCAGAAATAAATTAAGAGAAATGGCAAAACTTTCTTTTCTTCATATTTATCCAGAAAATGTACTGATTTTGAAGGATTCAGAAAAATCTCAGCTAAGCTTGGAAGACAGTCACAGATACGATTAATCACATTTGAAAAGAAAAGGCTGAAGTGTGATTTTTATAAGAGAAGATGGCAAGTACTAGCTCTCTGTCTTTCCTTGCGGAGTTAAGAAAGAACTGATTTATATAACAGTGAGGCATATTTGGTTAGTCATTGGGAAAAAAATATCACATGACATTAAATGGCAGAAAACGTTTTTTAAAATAGACAATGTGTTGAATCATGTTCTGGGAAAGTCTTAAGAAATAGGATTCATCTTTGTGCTCTCATAACTCTGGAAGTAGGAATAAAAATTCTCTGGCTTATGTACATAGGGTTTTTCCTGCCCTGGAGTCAATGATTTTATGAAATACCTAATTTTTTTTCCCTCCAGATTGCATAAAATGCCTTTATTCATTTTTGAGGGTGTATATGATTTATTTCTTGTTGCTGGAACTTACTGCTTATATTTCTACTAAGTTCATGAATATTTTGAATCAATCGCCTAATCAATAGAGAGAAATTTCTCCTATTATATTTGGCTAATTTAACATTTGATGAAATCAGGATGGTTGAATAAGATTTTACCATATGCTATAGCATATCTTTGTTATTTTTAAGGTGTTTATTTCCTTAGAGAGAGTTAGGTTTCTCCAATACAATTATCTTAAATCATAGCTGCTCTTGCCTTATTTTAAAATAAGTTGAACGCCTTTTAAATATACATCCAAGTTTTTTTTTTTTTTAATCATGTTCTCTCCCTTTTGATAACTAGGAATTACACATATGTGCTTGCCTTAACATTAGTGTGTTCGGATTGAGGGAGCCTGGAAGTTAACTTTATGTTATGGAAATATGCCTCAGTGTGTGTCCTAACTATTTCTTCTCTGCAAGGCTAATGGGGTTTTGCACTGTAATGTTTCTTGGGTGAGAAGAGAGCCACTGTCATTCTCTTTTCTTATCATGATGTGCTTGTGTCTTTCATTAACACAGAGAAAAGGAAGTTCATGATTGACTTCCCTTCTATTCATTTCAGACAAATGTAGGGTTTTTACTAAGCTTGAAAGAAATTATACAAAGTCCATTTGGAGAAGCAGCCTGTGCTATCGATAGACAAGGTTTCTAGTTTTGCAGGTGTTACTGTATTAGCTTTGTGATTTTTCAGTTTGAGGAGTGAATGCTCAAAAAAGTTTCAAAATCTAGCATGATAAGAAGTCATAGACTGAAGGAACGTTCTTCTGGTTGCTTTAGAGGACAAAATATTTCCAACACTTGCAAGCCTATTTAGGTTAGAACATAGAAATGATAATTTTGACTCTAGGTGGCATTTATGAGGAACTATTTATGGTGGTGGAAGTCTCTCTCTGGATTGTGTTCTTATTTAACATTCTTCTGTAGGATAGATTTATACCTTAATACCATTCCAACAGAATGAGGAGCTTGTTTCATTTTCCTTCAGCAAGGCAAAAAATCTACCTTATAAGACTTGCCATCTTCTGGAACCACCAAAATACTTCAAAGTCATGACTCCATTTCTGGCCTCAAGTCGGAGGGGATTCTCTCTGGTTCCCCCCTTTTAGCTTAAAGTTTCCAATCTTAGTTTACGCTTGGAGTCTGGAGAGATTACAGCTCCATTCCTACATGTATTTTAAAACATGTTCCCTTCCTTCCTGCCTTTCTGGGGGCAGATACGATGCTCAGACTGGTTTTGGAATGCCTGAGCACAGAGCACTCAAACGCAAATCTTTGGTGCCTCTAGGGTAAATTCTGCTTCGGGAGATCTGACCAGTTTGGAGATCAGATTAGTGGGGAATCCTAAATTTTTATAGTAGCATCCCAAACAATTTAAAGAGGTGTTTCTACGCAGAACAATGTCTTCCCAGCTAGAATGGACAGCAGGGTTATAGGGCTATTTTACTGTTCCTAAACTGTAAGACTCTTTCCAATGGCTTAATCTAATGATTTCTCCTGTAAATACTTGATCTACATTAATTTGAGGTTTTTTTTCTTTCAGTTTATATGGACTTTCATTTTTGAAAAGACTTAAGTAACTTTCTTACTTGCTATTTGAATATCAAGAATTTCATATATACCTTGAAAAGAAACCTACAAGTGTCCTTGGCTGCCTAGTTGATAAAATGTCTTGGTTAGGAAAAGTGTTGGCAACGTGTGAATGAAGGATCCTGTTTTAGGTGTCATTTGGACTAAGCTTGAACAGAAATCACACTCTGATTTTTTTTTTTTTTTTTTCTGGTGGGAGATCAATACTGTCTAGACATGGTCTCATTACAACTTTGCATTGACTAAGGCAGACTCAGTCAACAGTGGGGTGAGATTGGTGTAATCTTGTTGCTGGTGGGACATTTGTGTTGCCTGCTATTACGGAGAACCCCACATTCACTGGTGTCACCTCTGTATTCCATTCCACTCAACTGTGGGGTGATCCTTGAGGACGGGCTATGCCAACTCATGACATTTTAAAAATTCTGGATCCTGGAAGTGCTGGGAGCTGCTCTCTAGGATTTCCTAGCATCTTGGGGGTGGTGATACAGGGCATGTAAGAGGCTTTGGAGCCTTTAAATTCCTTATAGACTCTAAAACACAAAAAGAGAGGGAATAATTCAACTCACATCTCAAGGCCTCAGCCCATCTCTGAAAGCCAGATATCTTCCCTGTCACACGGCCTCCCTGTTAATTTCTGCAGATATCTTCATGTATAGAAATATCACCAGTTATTTTTTGTTTTCTTATAATCAGTAGTCTTATCACTTATAAAAAATTTTCATCAATTTGAATTTGTTTTTAAATGGAGAAAGCTTATGATTCTCCACCTGGATCAGAACTTAAATATCTTGTCTTCTTCCTGTTAGACATTCAGACTCCTGGCAGTGCTGCTCTGCATGGAATCTTAAATCTTTCATTTGTGGTTATTTGTTGGCATTTTGCGAGAGAGTGAAGCAATGTCTGAGCCACTAGAGGCCAGAGGTGGCCCATCCTGACCAGATTTCCAATGGTGGAATAAATGTCAGTTATTTATCCAGCCTCTTTACTTTTCAACTGTGGGAAAGATGAGGATAGACATTGAGAAATAATGTTGATTATACAAAGGATTGCTCATGATAAAAGATCTGTTTCTGGGAATTTAAGTGTTCCAGTAAATTAGCATTATTGATCATTCTCTTTCCACATAGTCTACAGATGATCTTAGAATCCTAAAACTATTATTCTCCCCTGTCTGGTGTAATTACCAGAACAAGGAATAATCTAATTAAAAGACGACAAGGATGCCTTCTAATTGTTCTAATAAATTATGTTAATACACAATGCATGCACTTACTTTTCAACAGGAATTAATTTAATAGATTGACAGCTTGTCCTTTACTGCCACAATCTTAACTTTCATTTATCCTAAACAAGACAACTAAAAAAGGATAATTAACCATTCAAAAATCTGTTAGGTCATTGAGAAAATCCAAGGTTCCATGTGGTACATATGGATGAAGAAATGGGTTTCAGGTTCTCTAGATAAAATAGTGACCTAAGAGAGAGAAGGGTTAAGTAAAGATTAGTAGAGTCTAAAGTCAAAATCAGAAACAGACTGTTTCAATGAAGGTAATGGACTTTTCATCTTTTCCTGTATTATTAAGTATAGTGTTGCATGATAATGCAATGCCAACTCATGTCATTGTGTTTGCTTAGTTTTAGGCATTTTGCACAAATCTATTAGACATGATGTTGTATATTGCATGTATGAGATGATACTCTTAGTAAGTAAGTGCTTAGTCGCTCAGTGGTGTCTGACTCTTTGCGACCCGATGGGCTCTATGGAGCCCACCAGGCTCCTCTGTCCATGGAATTTTCCTGGCAAGAATACTAGAATGGGTTGCCATTTCCTATTTCAGAGATCTCAGTAAAGTCATGTCATAAAAGGAGCAAAAATTAAGGAGGTCACTTCTGATAGGCTACATATTTTCTACAAAAAAAAGAAAAGCCAGCCTCCCTGCTTATTTGAACATAATTCAGATTAGTTTGTTGCATAACTGTATAAGAAAGGCATCAAGGCAGTGTAGAAAAAGTTGTCAAGAATGATACAATGGAAATAAAAACCTCTGTTGAGCACAGAGGGAAGCATATAGGTTAATTCCGGATCAATATGGCCACTGTGCATAGTTCAAAACAGCAGATTCCTGGGTTGATTTGTGTTTCTCTCCCTTGACATAACAACCTTTGAAATTTAATTAACAAGCATACAGGTAGGAAGGAATCTTACATACCCAGATTGGAAGGTATTTCCAGAAAGGATGTTGTTGTTGTTGTTCAGTTGTTAAGTTGTATCTGACTCTTTGTGTCTTGGACTGCAGCATGCCAGGCTTCCCTGTTCTTCACTGTCTCCCAGAATTTGCTCAAATTCCTGTCCATTGAGTCAATGATACCATCCAGCCATCTTATCCTGTTACCCCCTTCTCCTCTTGCCCTCTATCTTTCCTAGCATCAGGGTCTTTTCCAGTGAGTCGGCTCTTCACATCAGGTGGCTGAAGTATTGGAGCTTCAGCTTCAGCATCAGTCTTCCAAGGAATATTCAGGGTTGATTTTCTTTAGGATTGACTGGTTTGGTCTCCTTGCAGTCCAAGGGACTCTCAAGAGTCTTCTCTAACACCATAGCTCAAAAGCATCGATTCTTTGGTGCTCAGCCTTCTTTATGGTCCAACTCTCATATCTGTACATGACCACTGGAAAAACCATAGCTTTGATTGGATGGACCTTTGTTGTCAAAGTGATAGCTCTACTTTTTAGTGCACTGTCTAGGTTTGTCATAGCTTTCCTTCCAAGGAGTAAGCATCTTTTAATTTCATGGCAGCAGTCACTATCCTCAGTGATTTTGGAGCCAGATAAAATTAAAAAGTATCCAGAAAGGATACTTTCTCACAAGTTAGGAAGTTTGTGGCACTAATTTTCCATATCTGAAGGTTTAAGCCATTCAAATCGTCAACTTCATCAAAAAGTATGGAGCTGGAACACATGCAGATTCAAGTTTATACTCGCACCATAAAATAAATGGGAATTAAAATTATCTTTAATGGCAAAGGAATGCAAACATTTTCTTCACATTTTGAAGAGAATTGGCCTAATAAACATCATGATTTTTGGCTCCTTACTCCCTGTCTGTTAGTATTCTAGTTCACATCTCCATTTTTTTTTTTGGATTTCTTTATGTGAACCATTTTTAAAGTCTTTATTGAATTTATTACAATACTGCTTCTGTTTTATATTTTGCTCTTTTCGCTACAAGGCGTGTGAAACCTTAATTCTCCAACCAGTGATTAAAGCAGCACCCCCTGCATTGGAAGGCAAAGTGTTAAACCACTGGACCACCAGGGAAGTCCAGTGTCTTCATTTTCAGTGGGAAAGTTTCATATGTTCTTTTTCTGTTTTAAAAAAGTTGGACATTTTTTTTTCAAGGACATCAGGCTCTGATGAAGACTGAGAGCTGGAGATTTCCTAACTGAAGTGTAGAACCCACACCACCAGGACTAAATTAGATCCATTACCTGGGTGGATCTCATCTTCTTTAACTCCAAGGCAGGGACAATGTCTATCTCTGAGAGAAAGTGTGAATGTGGCACTCAATTTTTTTTCTCACCTTCTTTTCTTTTCCTTTCCTTCCTTTTTAACTTTGAAACTTTCTTTTATTGTAGAAAAATATGAATAATATAAAATATGCCATTTTAGCCATTTAAAAATATACAATTCAATAGTGTTAAACATGGAGGAGAAAATGGCAACCCACTCTATTATTCTCGCCTGGGAAATCCCATGGACAGAGGAGCCTGGCAAGCGACGGTCCATGGGGTTGCAAAGAGTCAGACACAACTGAGCACACATGCAGAGTGTTAAACATGATAATTCTTTTGAATAATTGGACTGAAAAGAAAATGATAAGTGCCTAGGTTATCACGTAGAGATGTTTTATTCTGCTTTTTATTTGTTTCTAACCTGTCTGCAATTATATATCACCAAAAGTATGATACCCACCTATATGAACCAGAAAAAAATTCCATCTCAATTCTAGAACAGAGACTCTAAATGCTCATAGCAGGTGGGGAGGGAGGATTGGCTGGGCAAAGAGTCAGCATAATAAATGAGTTTGGGGAAAGTGGAAAAGTTCATGTCTCTGATGGTCCCTTGGGCATTTCTAGAGCTCAGAATATGAACTTGACACTCTATGGATAAATATGATATTTTTTTCTCAGCTACTGGAGTTGGAAATTTTTTCACTCAGTAAATGATGCAAGATATATGTTAAGTAATGCTAAAGTATTGACAAAAACTGACCAAAATCAGGGAATTCAAAGCTCCAGGAAAGCTGAAACACTTGCTTAATATGCTGCCATCTAGCCATGATCTCATCCCTTGCTGCTTCATACACTGATTGCAGAGACACTGAAATCATCCCCCAGTTAGGATGGAGCATGTTTACAGCCAGTTTAGAAGGCAGAGACTTGGTTGAGTCTTCTATTTTTATTGGCCATTAAAACTTTCTATTGCATATAAACTAAATTTGATGACTATTAAAATAATGTTAATATGCATTGAAAAGTTACCTTTTAAAAGGATGGAACAGCGGGAATCTCTGCTTTGAATCTTATGTTAACCAGCTTCATCGTTTGGCAGCTCCCCGTGGAGCGTAGGTTAAAGTCTAAACTCCTTACTTAGAATGAAAACCACAATCACTGAAAACGAACCAAACTGATCACATGGACTTCAGCCTTGTGTAACTCAATGAAACTATGAACCATACTGTGTAGGGCCACCCAAGACAGACGGGTCATGGTGCAGAGTTCTGACAGAACGTGGTCCACTGAAGAAGGGAATGGCAAACGACTTTAGTGTTCTTGCCTTGAGAACCCCATGAATAGTATGAAAAGGCAAAAAGAAATGACACTGAAAGATGAACTCCCCAGGTCAATAGGTGCCCGATATGCTACTGGGGAAGGGTAGAGAAATAACCCCAGAAAGAATGAAGAGACGGAACCAAAGCAAAAACAACATGCAGTTGTGGATGTGACTGGTGATAGAAGTAAAGTCTGATGCTGTAAAGAGCAATATTGCATAGGAACCTGGAATGTTAGGTCCATGAATCAAGGCAAATTGGAAGTGGTCAAACAGGAGATGGCAAGAGTGAACATTGACATTTTAGAAATCAGTGAACTAAAATGAAATGGAATAGGCAAATTTAATTCAGATGACCATTGTACCTACTACTAACGGGCAAGAATCCCTTAGAAGAAATGGAGTAGCCATCATAGTTAACGAAAGAGTCTGAAATGGAGTACATGAGTGCAGTCTCAAAAACGACAGAATGATCTGTTTCTTTCCAAGGCAAACCATTCAATGTCACAGTAATCCAAGTCTATGCCCCAATCACTAATGTCAAAGAAGCTGAAGTTGAATCATTCTGTGAAGACCTACAAAACTTTCTAGAACTAATACCAAAAAAGATCATCTTAGGGGACTGAATGCAAAAGTAGGAAGTCAAGAGATACCTGGAGTAACAGGCAAGTTTGGCCTTCAGAAAACAAAGATCATGTCACTTCATGACAAATAGTTGGGGGAACAGTGGAAACAGTGTCAGACTTTATTTTGGGGGGCTCCAAAATCACTGCAGATGATGACTGCAGCCATGAAATTCAAAGATGCTTGCTCCTTGGAAAAAGCTATGACCAACCTAGACAGCATGTTAAAAAGCAGGGACATTACTTTGCCAACAAAGGTGCATCTAGTCAAAGCTATGATTTTACCAGTAGTCACGTATGGATGTGAGAGTTGGACTATAAAGAAAGCTGAGTGCCGAAGAATAGATGATTTTGAACTGTGGTGTTGGAGAAGACTCTTGAGAGTCCTTTCGACTGCAAGGAGATCAAACCAATTAAACCTAAAGGAAGTGAAAGTGAAAGTCGCTCAGTTGTGTCTGACTCTTTATGACCCCATGGACTATACTGTCCATGGAATTCTCCAGGCCAGAATAGTGGAGTGGGTCAGCCTTTCCCTTCTCCAGGGGATCTTTCCAACCCAGGGATTGAACCCAGGTCTCCGGCATTGCAGGCAGATCCTTTACCAGCTGAGCCACAGGGAAAGCCCAACCTAAAGGAAATCAGTCCTGAATATTCATTGGAAGGACTGATGCTGAAGCTGAAACTCCAGTACTTTGGCCACCTGATGAGAAGACCTGACTCATTGGAAAAGACCCTGATCCTGGGAAAGATTGAGGGCAGGAGAAGGGGATGACAGAGGATGAGATGGTTGGATAGCATCACCGACTTGCTGGACCTGCGTTTGAGCAATCTCTGGGAGCTGGTGATAGACAGGGAAGCCTGGTGTGCTGCAGTCTATGGGGTCACAAAGAGTTGGACACGACTGAGTGAATGAATGGAACTGAGGGTCCCCCATGGTCTCTCCTTTACCTATCTTCCCACTTTATCTTTCTTTGCTTCTCCAGACATGCTGTACTTCATCCTGGCACTCAATTCAGTTCAGTTCAGTCATCTGGAAGAACCATAGGTTTGATTAGATGGACCTTTGTTGTCAAAGTAATGTCTCTGCTTTTTAATATTTTGTCTAGGTTGGTCATAACTTTTCTTCCAAGGAGCAAACATCTTTTAATTTCATGGCTGCAGTCACCATCTACAGTGATTTTGGAGCCCCCGAAAAATAAAATCTCACTGTTTCCATTGTTTCCCCATCTGTTTGCCATGAAGTGATGGGACCAGATATCATGATTTTAGTTTTCTGAATGTTGAGTTTTAAGCCAACTTTTTCATTCTCCTCTTTCACTTTCATCAAGAGGCTCTAGTTCTTCTTTGCTTTCTGCCATAAGTGTGATGTCTGTATTTGTGTATCTGAGGTTATTGATATTTCTCCTGGCAATCTTGATTCCAGCTTGTGCTTCATCCAGCCCCGCACTTCGCATGATGTACTCTGCATATCAGTTAAATAAGCAGAGTGACAATATACACCCTTGATGTACTCCTGTCATGATTTGGAACCAGTTTGTTATTCCATGTCCAGTTCTAACTGTTGCTTCTTGACCTGTATACAGATTTCTCAGGAGGCAGGTCAGGTGGTCTGGTATTCCCATCTCTTGAAGAATTTTCCACAGTTTGTTGTGATCCACATAGTCACAGGCTTTGGCATAGTCAATAAAATAGAAGTAGATGTTTTTCTGCAACTCTGTTGCTTTTTCTATGATGCAGCATATGTTGGCAATTTGATCTCTGCCTTTTCTAAATCCAACTTGAATATCTGGAAGTTCATAGTTCACATACTTTTGAAGCCTGACTTGGATGATTTTGAGCATTACCCTTCTCAAGGGAAAACTAAGTCTTACACGTTATGTGAAAATTACCTCAAAATATATAATGGACCTAAATATAAAACGTGAAGAACTTTTAGAAGAAAACATAAGAGAAAACAGAAGAGAAAATCCTTGGGATCCTGGAGTAGGCAAAGAGTTCTTAGACTTGACATTAAAGTACAATTCATAAAAGGAGAAAAAAACGATGTATTAGATATCATCAGAATTACACGTGGTGCTCTGTAAAAGACCATGATTGTTGTTGCTGCTGTTCAGTCACTAAGTCATTTCCAACTCTTTGCAGCTCCATGGATGCAGCAGGCCTGGCTCCTGTCTTCCACTGTCTCCCAGAGTTTGCTCAAATTCATGTCCATTGAGTCGGTGATGCTATCTAACAATCTCATCCTCTGCCTCCCCATTCTCCTTTTGCCTTCAATCTTTCCCAGCATCGGGATCTTTTCCAGTGAGTCAGCTCTTCACAACAGGTGGCCAAGTATTCAGTCTCAGAATCGGTCCTTCCGGTGAACAGTCAGGGTTGATTTCCTTTAGGATTTACTGACACCTTCCGACCTGGGGAGGTTCATCTTTTAGTGTCGTATCTTTTTGCTTTTTCACACTGTCCATGGGGTTCTCGAAGCAAGAATACTGGAGCGGGTTGCCATCTCCTTCTCCAGTGGACCACGTTTTGTCAGAACTCTTCACTATGACCCCTCCATCTTGGGCGGCTCTGCATGGCGTGACTCATAGCTTCATTGAGTTATGTGAGCCCCTTCACCACAACAAGGTTATGATCCAGGAAGGGGAAAAGACCCTGATAAGAGGATGAAAAGACATATACAAAGCACATATCTGACAAAGGACTAGTATCTAAATTATATAAAGACCTTTCAAACTCAACAGTAAAAAAAAAAAAAAAGCAATCCAGTTAGAAATCATTAAGAGATATTTCACTGAAGAGGTATTATAGAAGGCAAGTAAGCACATCAAAATACGTTCAACATTATTAGCCATCAGGGTAATGTAAATTAAAACCACAGTGATATATCACTATATACCTACTTTACTGTCTTTAAAAAAATATTGACAACACCAAATGCTAATGAGGATGCAGACAAACTGGATTACTCATATATTGCTGCTGAGAATGTGACATGGTAACAGGACTCTGGAAAATAGTTTCACAGTTTCTTATCAAACTATTCACTTACTATACTCCTGAGCATTTATCCTGAGGAAATGAAAATGTATGTTCACATAAAACTTGTGCATGAATGTTCATAGTAGATTTATTTGTAATAGCCAAAAACTGGAAACAACACAGATGACGTATGTTGGGTGAATGGATTAAAAAGCATGGTGGCACCACTCAGCAATGAGTTATTGATACATGAAACTAACTACTTGGTGTAATCTTCAGGGTTGTAGGTTATAGGGGAAAACGCCAATCCCCAAAGATTACATAGTGTATGATTCCATTTATATAGCATTCCCCAAATAAGAAAACTATATAAATGAAGAACAGATTTATGGTTGTCAAGGGTTAAGGAAGTGTGAGGTGGGAGGGGAATGGGTGTGGCTATAAAAGGGCAGTATAAGGATGGCTGTGGTGATGAAAATATTCTGTATCTTGACTGTATTCAAGTCAGTATTCTGCTACTGTACTGTAGATTTGCAAGATGTTACCATTGGGAGAAACTGAATAAAGGGTACTCCAAATCTCTCTGTAGTTTTTTCTAACAACTTGCATGTAAACCTATAAATACCTCAAAATGAGAAGTTTAATTAAAAAGAGGACTCAGAAAAATACCCCAGTATGATGACAGTAGCATTTCAAATCAAATCAAATTGTACTCTAAGAACAAATCAAAAGAAGTCAAGATATAAAGGGAATCTTCCTGACCCAGGGAACTGAACCTGGGTCTCCTGTATTGCAGGTGGATTCTTTACCATCTGACCTACCAGAGAAGCCCATAAATATTAAAACTGGCAAAAACAAACAAAAAAAAAACCCCACTTTGAATTTCTTTATAGCAGGAAAAAAATCACAGAAACAAAAAAGAGAAGGCAAATTGTGGGTAGAAAAGTGTAATATACTATGACAGCAAAGGGGTTACTCAAATATAAAAAAGAATGTGTTTCATTGTAAAAATATGCAAAATAAAAAATAAAAGTTAGAAAAAATAGAAGGGGGGAACATGTGAATGAAAAGAATTGAGAAGATAACAATGTAATTGTAGAAGCTGCCTTAAAAGTTCAGAGACTGATTTAGAAGGGATAAAAAGGTGAAATCTGTACAGATTCCAGAAGGGGTCAGGAATTAGTGGCATTATAAATCTATGAAAGTAGGAGTGAAGGAATGTAAAAAAGAATGTTGAGAAAACAATAAATAACCATTAGATCCCCAGAGTCATTGACTAACCTGAATAACCTGGGAACTGTCCCTCTTCCCCTCGATCCGTGTTGGAGAGGGTCAAGCACAGGGTCTGTGCTGGGGGTCACTGTGCCTAGGTAAGGACAGAGCCATGAAAATAAAAATGGGGATCAAGTGAAAGTCTGTATAGTGGGGCTTCTGCTCTTTCCCATATGTGGATCCCAGAACAGTGGCACTCAGGCAGGAGATTGGAAAACACTTTTCTGGGGACTCTGACCAGCCCAAGAAAAGAGAAGTAAAATACCAACCAGGAAGTCAGTCACTGTAGTCTTGCACTGTCCACTACGGTAGCCCTGTGGCTACTGAACATTGAAACATGGTTTGTCTGACTTGAGATGTGTTGTAAATGTACAACATATTAAGAATTTCGAATGCTTCATTTATACGTGTGTGCATGCTGAGTCGCTTCATTTGTGTCTGACTCTTTGTGACCATATGGACCGTAGCCCACCAGTCTTCTCTGTCCATGGCATTCTCCAAGCAGGAATACTGGAGTGGGTTGCCATGCCTTCCTCCAGGGGGTCTTCCCGACCCATGAATAGAATCCAAGTCTCTTACGTCTCCTGCATTGTCAAGTGCGTTCTTTACCACTACTGCCACCTGGAAAGCCCTTCTTCACTTATATGTAAATGTAAAATGTCTTGTTAGTTTTTATTTCATGTTGAAATATTTTTATATATAGGGTTAAATAAAATATATGAGTAAAATAAAGTTTTATAAGAGACTGTTTATAATAGCCAGGACATGGAAGCAACCTAGATGCCCATCAGCAGACGAATGGATAGGGAAGCTGTGGTACATATACACCATGGAATATTACTCAGCCGTTAAAAAAATTCATTTGAATCAGTTCTAATGAGATGGATGAAACTGGAGCCCATTATACAGAGTGAAGTAAGCCAGAAAGATAAAGAACATTACAGCATACTAACACATATATATGGAATTTAGAAAGATGGTAATGATAACCCTATATGCAAAACAGAAAAAGAGACACGGATGTACAGAACACACTTTTGGACTATGTGGGAGAAGGTGAGGGTGGGATGTTTCGAGAGAACAGCATGAATATTATCTATAGTGAAACAGATCACCAGCCCAGGTGGGATGCATGAGACAAGTGCTCAGGGCTGGTGCACTAGGAAGACCCAGAGGAATCGGGTAGAGAGGGAGGTGGGAGGGGGGATCGGGATGGGGAACACATGTAACTCCATGGCTGATTCATGTCAATGTATGACAAAACCCACTGCAATGTTGTGAAGTAATTAGCCTCCAACTAATAAAAATAAATGAAAAAAAAAAAGAGACTGAATTTCTCCCAGATTGAAAGCAGAAAAGCAAGTTTTATGGAGCTATGGTGATTTTATAAGTAAAATGAAAGTAATAAGATATCAACATGAAGGGAGCAATCAGACAGGATACAGAGAACGAAACAAATCTTAGCCATATATGTGTATGCATATATGCGGTATATGTGATGTATCACTCTCTAGCTAGTTCCTTTTGATGTCAGATTTTTTTTTCCCCCTAATTTTCTGACTGCCAGAAGGCAGTCAGATACAATAATGGAGGCAAGATACGATAATGGAAAAAACTCAGGTTCTGAAGTGACTTTGTGGCCCAGGAGAGCTGCTGCTTCTCTAAGCCACGGATCCTCAGATAACACTGCTTACTTTATAGGCTGTCCTAAGCTTACAGACAATACTAGAGCTACATGGACTGTAGCCTGCCAGGCTCCTCTGTCCGTGGAATTCTCCAGGCAAGAATACTGGAGTGGGTTGCCATTCCCATCTCCAGGGGATCTTCCCGACCCACAGATCAAACCACCTGGATGTCTGTGTTCGAATCCTCATTCCACCACTCAGGCCCTTGGTTCCACTTGGACAAGATACTCAGCTCCATGAGAACTTCTCAGGCTGTTATAAGGGCTACATTAGCTAATGTATGGTAGGCCTTTGGCATGCTATATGCTGTATGATTATTAATTTTTCATGATTATGATTTTCATTTTAAATATAATCTAAGTCTCAGAGCTAGTTGTTCGTGGAGATGTAACTGAAACTCTGGTGGGTCTTTTATTCAGTGCTCTCTCTTCCCTACTTTGCTATCTAATTGGTTAGTTTTCATTCATCCTTTTAAAATCTACATTTATAAAGTTAGAACTGTTAGTGAAGATTTTATAAGAACACTTTCCAAGGTTTTTTTTTTTTTTTTTTTCAACTGCCAAGTCCAGAGATTTAGGATGTAGCTTGGTGCTGAAGTAATTGGCTCTCTTAGTCTTGAGTTATAAGAAGTTCCCTTTCAGAGTGTAAGGTTGAGAACCATGAGAGGAACTCTCACATTTTGGTAATTGCTTTAAGGAATAACTTACCTTTAAAAAAAATGTTATTCAGTTACAATTCCTTCCTTCCCTCACCTTGCCGTTTTGAGAATCTCCTCATTATATATCTCCACCAGCTTGTTTTCTGAGTTTCCCCTTTTAACTATTTCCTCAAGTACAGTCCCTTAATATTATTTTCTTTTCAGCTTATCAACTGCTTGGAAAAGTGATATACTTTTTAGTACTGAAGAGTTTCTGAGGAATGTAGAAATGATTCAGTCTTAGGAGAATACAGAAATGATTTAATCTTAGGTGAATACAGAAATGATTTAATTTTCTACCTGTCAAAGAACTGAAGCATTATGAAACTGGCCTTAGCCAGCTACTTGAGGCAAACTGTACACTCTATACTACTGTTATATCACATCAACAGACAGTTCATGATCAGAGATTAATTCAGAAACTCTCATTAGTATGTTGAGGTAAGAACAGGGATGAAATGTTTTAATACCTCTTGAATGCAACTTTTGTGTGTGTGTGTGTGTGTGTGTGAGAGAGAGAGAGAGAGAGAGACAATGGGGTGGATTTAGCTATAAATAAGACTGAACTCCACAGTGCTCTGATATTGATAAAGTGGGTGTCTTCTAAACTACTTTTAAATGTATTCCTCCTCTTCCTGGTAGTTAACCAGACAGATTATAGTTTAGTTATCCCAATGGGGAGTTTTAAATCAAAAGGACTAACAGTTTTTTTTTCCCCCAACATAAGTGAGAGAACACCAGGAAATAGAATTACAAATATATTTCCATTTTGTCATAAAGAAACTTAACATTTTCCCTGTTACTTAGACATCAGTTTAAACTATGACATTTCTCTTGTTTTGACTAGCACTAGAGTAAGAGAGAGAAATGTTCTATTACAGGGACCTTATTGCCTGAAATAAATCTCTCAGGATACTTTAACGTTCTCTTTCCATGCTCTTTTTGTGGTCTCCATGGTTCTTCTGTTTGGTTATTGAAATGTTTGACAAGTGACAACCATGCTAAATTTTTCGCCTACTTTTTTGTGCTCTCCCTCTCAAACTGAAAATTAGAACGAAGTAGGCAAGTTTCAGGTCTTCTTCCCTGGTGGCTCAGCTGGTAAAGAATCTGCCCGCAATGCGGGAGACCTGGGTTCGATCCCTGGGTTGGGAAGATTTCCTGGAGAAGGGTCCAGCTACCCACCCCAGTATTCTGGCCTGGAGAATTCCATGGACTATACAGTCCATGGGGTTGAAAAGAGTCAGACACGACTGAGCGGCTTTCACTTCACTAGACAAATTTCAGTCCCTCCCATCCCCCATAATGGAACCCATGTTGAGCCAGGAAAGCTGTGTATTCAACGTTGATCCATGCATCAGTCCAAAGTTATTAAGTGTTTTCTATTCAACATCTGTGTGAGGTGCTATGAAAACTGCAAACAGCACCTTGAATAATTCCAGACCTCAAAAACCTCCTCTTATTTTCCTCCTTTAGTTTCCCTTCCTTCCTCTCTTTTAGTCAACTTCCCAAAGAATCTGAGGCTGTTTACTAAATTAAAGGTAGTGTGCAAATAACAAAATAACCATAAGACAGAATTGTGATCATCTTTACTTGTATGAGCCCATGGGATGAAAGAGCTAAATTTGGTTGTAAGTTTCCTGGTCTCTGAGGCAGAAAGGGAATTACTAATTTACATAGCCTTCTTTGTCTGACCAGAGAAAGCATCACAGTTTTTCACTCTGGTAGAATTTCTTTGGGATCAAAACTGAAGGTGGAAATCAAAACTGGTTTACGAAGCGAACATTGACTTTGGTGCAGTTTTCAAGCAGAGGAATAAGTATGGGGAGGAAATATTCAGGGCGTGAATTCATATCTGTCTTGCTTACTGTTGTGTCCCAGGGCTCAACACAGGTGCGTGTGCCAAGTAGGTATTGGAGACCGTTGTTATTTTAGTCATTAAGTCGTGCCCAACTCTTTGCAGGCCTGGACTGTAGCTCTCCAGGCTCCTTTGTCCATGGGATTTCCCAGGCAAGAATACTGGAGTGGGTAGCCATTTCCTCCTCAAGAGCACCTTTCCAACCCAGGGATTGAACCTGTGTCTCCTGCATTAGCATGTGAATTCCTTACCCCTGAGCCACCTGGGAAGCCCCAGGTAGTGGAGGTACAGTTCTTCAATTAAAATGGACCACTCAATGGACAATTTTGCACTGACTTTCAGTAACAATGAAGATACTACTCTGACCTTGAATGTTGTATTCTCTCTCCCCAGAAAGCCATACTTCAGTTTTCACATTAAACCCAATTTTGTTTGTTTTAGTATCTCTGAAAAGGATCTGCTTCTTTCCTCTGGAGCTCTTCCCTCAGGTGGAAAATACTCACTCGCTGTGGAACCGTTTGACTACTGTCTGTCTCCTCTAGTAGGCTTCAGAAGGCATAGATCACATTTGATTTTGATCACCTTCATACCCCAGCCTGTATCATAGAGTCTGGCACTTACTAGATACTCATTAAATACTTTGTTAAGTGAATGAAAGTCACTAATTACCAAACAGCATGGTGGGTTGTGCTTTTAATGAACTTTCAATGAAAATGAGGATAATGGATGAAAACGAGGATACTGTTACATATAATAATGAGGATACTCTTAAACATAATAATAATAATGCTGATGCTTAAAAAAAAATGGTGATGGTAGCTACTTCTGTTAAATTCTAACCATGTTCCAGGCCTTTTACATAAAATGTACCCCTTATAACTCAATGAGGAAGGCAAAATTATTCGCTGCATTTTACCAACGGAGAGAATGAACATTAAAGGAGATTGATGACTCCGATAAAGTCATGCACTTAATTGGCTGGTGGAGCCCAGGATTCAAATGAACATTCGTAACCACCGTGCAAAATTGTTCTCCCTATGCTATTTTACTAAAGCATCCTCTGGTTTATGATCTGGAGGAACAAATTGATTGTGTCCTCATGTGTCCTGAGCAGTGTGATAAGTTACTGTGTGACAACCCAAAATAGCAACAGTTCTCCATCACTTCAGTGTGAGCCTCCACTGTGTTTTTAGCCAGGAGCAAAAAAAAAAAAAAAAAAAAAACCAATGTAGAATCAGGGGCCATAAGATTCTTTATTTTCATTTTCAGAGCATTGGAGTTGGATTTTTTTTTTTCTTTCCCACCAGTCTTCTTTGGTGCACCACCCCCTTGGTTAATGTCTTTTGCTGCAGTTCTGTTAATAAGGAGTTATCACATATTTCATTTGTTCATTTGAAAATCCAATGTTTACTGCAGTGCAGAGCGGCCACATTATTATAAGCACTTACTCAGGCAAATTAAATGATTCCATGTAGTAGCTCTGGAAAGTCTGATTTCCATGTGTGGAATCATGTTTATCATCACCCAATTTGAAAGGCACAAAATAGCACATTTACATTGGTAACTCTTTTATAACATTCCCTTTCTACATTATTTGTTTGCTCTGTTGTTAGAAACCAACCCAAATCCCTTCTTGGAGGAGGACACACACAAAAGGATGGCAATATTTAAATATTAGTGCTGTGATGGGGTGAAGCAATTGAGGCATGTCCAGCATTGCCTTCTGCCCTCATGGGTGCATTATGTAGATTCAGGGATTGCCAGATTTTCCTTTAAGAGTTTAGCTAACTGATTCTTCAAGAACGTAAGGTCTCTCAAGGAAGTGTACATAGAAGGCATTTTTCAACACAGCATTGGCCCAGGAGGAAGCATTGGATCTTTTGGGGCTTTCACTTCATGATTACTGAACTTTCCTGTAAGCTTTTTTTTTTTTCCCTCCACAGATTCTCCCTCCAGGAAGAGAAGGAGCATTCTTTGCAATTCTAGCCTCTTTAAAGAATGACCTCCTCTCCTCAAAGAGGGCCTTTCGGTATTACCGGTAGAAATGAATGATCTTAAAGCTAACTTTTATTTTAAAGCAAAAATTCCGTTTTGGAGGGGGGGAGAATTTAATCTCAAACCCTAGAACATATAAGGTTAATGGCAAACTCGCTTCAAGGAGAGAAATATAAAAAGCGAAATTGCTCAGTCGGCTGAAGAACTAATCAAGCATATTGTTCCCTTGATTCTATAAAATTACAGCGAACCTTTTAGAAAGGTTGAAAAGATGTCCGTGGTGTGCTCTCAGTTTCCTTGTCTGTAAATGCATGTTCCCTCTTCCCAGAGGCGCTGGTATGTGCTGAAGGGGGTCTCCTGGCTAAGGGCTGAGTGTCTTTCCAAATGACAGATGGTTCCCTCTACTGGCTGAACTTAAATTCAGTCCTCTGAGCTGAGCCAACCAGGGAGGAATCACCATTCTTCTCACTGATAATGAAACCAGTTTTGAGTTTCATCCTTAAAGAAACCAACCACCCGAGGCCAGTTTAAGTGTACACAGGAGCTGGTGATGGACCTCCTCCCTGTCTCCTTCTCCCCGCCCTCCTTTCTTCCTCCTTCCCTTTCCCTTTACTTCCTTTATTTCGAGAAAAATTTAAAGGTACAGACAAGCCCAAAAGGTAGTGTAATAAGCATCTGTATTTCTACTATCTAAAAAGGAGCATCTGTTTATGTTTAGTCAGATTTACTTCCAGTTTGTGTGTTTGTTTCTTTTCAAAGCAATTATTGATGAAACCAAATTCCCTGTTAACTACCACATCTGGCTTTCCTTCCACTCTTTACTGTCTCAGCTGTCTACCAAAAGTTCCCTACCATAAATTTAGGATGTTTTTAACTAGTGTATTGTTTATATTTTTTATGCACACACATATATATACCAACAACCAATATACACTATTTTGTTTGAATATTTAATGTTTAAATCTTTCCTTGTTGCATTTTTAACATCACAGTATTTACAAAAATGAGCTGCATTGATGCCATAAAAATCAATTGATCAATTTTAACAGCTCCATAATATTCATATATCCATATAGTGCATTTTATTGACCTGTTCCATTTCCAGTGCAACTTTTAGATCATTTCCAAAGTTTGCTGTACAAAAACAAAAACACTTCAGTATTATTTTAGTATGTGTCTTCTTGTGTCCATGTTGCTTGAGTCCAGTATACCCTGTAGGAAGAATCAGTATACCATAGGATATTGTAGTATTTATTTTGATAAATATAATGAAATTGCTCACCAGAAAGATATACCAGTTCATGATTTGGCCAGAGGTAAACTAGACTATTATGCTAATTTTTTCCCTCCATCTTAGACAACACTGACTTTTGTCTACCTTTTCCATGTTTACTATTCTAACAAAATAAAAATGGAATTCCATTAATATAATATGCATTTTACTCTAGTGATTCTGAGCTTTTTTTTTAATGTTCATTGTTCATTGAGATTTCTTCTTTGAACAACCATTTTTTCCTATATGTTTGTTCATCTTTTTTCTTGATTTTATAGTTCCTTATATGTTTTGGTTACTTATTCCCTGTTTATTTCATGTTCTTTGTTGTTCAGTCACTAAGTCGTATCTGACTCTTTGTGACCCTATGAACTGTAGCACACCAGGCTTCCCTGTCCTTCACTGTCTCCCAGAATTGGCTCAAACTCATGTCCATTGAGTCAGTGATACCATCCAAGCACCTAATCCTCTGTCTCCCTCTTCTCCTACTGCCCTCAATCTTTCCCAGCATCAGGGTCTTTTCCAATGAGTTGGCTGTTCGCATCAGGTGGTCAAATACTGGATCTTTAGTTTCAGCATCAGTCCTTCCAATGAATATTCAGAGTTGATTTCCCTTAGGATTAACTGATTTGATTTCCCTGCTGTCCAAGGGACTCTCAGGAGTCTTCTCTAGCACCACATTATGAAAGCATCAGTTCTTGGCACTCACTCTTCTTTATGGTCCCACTTTCAAATCTGTACATGACTACTGGAAAAACTATAGCTTTGACTATACAGACCTTTGTCAGCAAAGTGATGTCTCTGCTTTTTAATACTCTGTGTAGGTTGGTGATAACTTTTCTTCCAAGGAACAAGCATCTTTTAATTTTGTGACTGTAGTCACTATCCACAGTGATTTTGGAGCCCAAGAAAATAAAGTCTGTCACTGTTTCCACTTTTTCCCATCTATTTGCCATGAAGTGATGGAACTGGATGCCATGTTTTTTGAATGTTGAATTTTAAGCTGGCTTTTTCACTCTTCTCTTTCACCTTCATCAAGAGGCTCTTTAGTTCCTCTTCACTTTCTGCCATTAAAATGGTATCGTCTGCATATCTGAGGTTGTTGATATTTCTCCTGGCAATCTTGATTCTAGCTTGTGCTTCGTCCAGCCTAGTGTTTCTCATGACATACTCTGCATATAAGTTAAATAAGCAGGGTGACAATATACAGCCTTGATATACTCCTTTCCCCATTTTGAACCAGTCCGTTGTTCCACGTTCCAAGAACAGTTCTAAGTGTTGCTTCTTGACCTGCATACAGGTCCCTAACATGTGCCAGGAAATTGTGCTTGGTGTTTTATCCTAATTAAAAAAAATATATATTCTCTTTATAAATATACCCTTCATATATATATATATATGCCCATGGGTATGCCCATTTGACAGAAGTGAAAAGTGAGGCTCAATGGAGTTCAGCAGCTATATTAGACACAGAGATAGTGAAATGCATTACTAGAATTCAAACTCAGGCCAGTAGGACCACAAACCCTTGTTCCTTCTGTTGTCAGATTCCTTCTGATTCTCATGAACACTAGGGTTTCAAAAGAAAGTTAGGTAAACTGGCCCACAAAGTACCCTTCAGACAGGCCAGAGGATTTGGCGTAGACCACCACAAAACCAGAGAGGCACTCTTGCTGACAGGTTGGTAGGTTGGCTTCATCTTTCTGCAAAATAGAAAATCCCAATGGCATTACTGGCTGACTATGAAGAGGGTCAAGTAACAATGCAGCTAGAACAGCCCAGGACTGACTAGAAGTGGGAAGATGGAATTTCAGAGCACCATTCTGCCTCTTCCTTTATGTGATCTTGTAGGGGTCAGTGCAGACCACTGACAATACTTAGACATTACACATGTGCCTTTATTCTACCCTTTCAACAGTACCAATGCAGTCCTGTTTGCTCAGTGTTCATGCTGAATGTCCCTAATGAAGCTGTACCTATAAGCCATCTGGATCACTGCAGAAATGATCATCTGAATTTCTCTTTTCTGATGTCGGTATTCCAGGACTGCCAGCCTGCCGACAGCCTCTGCAGAAACTCCGCACACCCTTCCGTTGAGTGTTCTGAGGAAGTAACCATCTTCAGACAGGTAATGTTTACTTAATTTAAGATTTTTTTCATAGAGTTAGGCATACCTGACTTACTACGGACATCTGTATCATAGCAGTAAGATTCCTATGTACACATAAAATAGAACTCTTAAAATGGTAAAATTTCAGGGCTCAATTTCCTTAGAGAATTTACCCTCTCCTGACTTCTATTTGTAGCTGCTATTTAAAACTCAGGGTATAAATATTATGTCATTTAAATAAGGAGTGATGACTTTAGTTTTTGAAGAAAGCATTACCTTCCCTTTTATGAAATGTAGTATAACTGTTGCCTGATTGACATCTATTATATTATTCTCCCCCCACCAGACAGTTACACATATTTAATAATTTTTATGTGTAAAAAGTAAGGTTAAACAGTTATATAGTCAAGTTGTTAGGCTTTGCATGCTTTTGAGAATGATCCTGGAGATGAGATGGCATTAGTAGTAGCGGGAGGTCACATCTGACATAAAATGGACCTCCTAAAATGGCAAGGGATTGTTCTTGGCCAGAGGAAGTTCTAGTGGCATTTGCTGGGACAGTGAAGAATATATCTTATAAAAAAGACTTGAGGATAGAACAAAGTAATTACTCATCTTTGTATGTATTTGAATGATTTCAGTGGATATGTTTAATATGCATTTTTAAAAATAGGGCAGTAAAGGACTGGAAATATGTGAATATGGGCAATACTTCCCCAGCATGATATCAGCGGGTAGTGCTCATTTAATCCCTTCCTAGGACTCATGTGTGCATACCCCTCTCCTCTTCTCTCACCCCTTCTCATCTTTATTCCACTCACAGTATCCCCCCCTTCCAAAGTCTCAGATAACAATTTAGCATGTGTAATAAATATAAATATTGAACAGCCCCATATGTCAGAACACAAACATTTATTATGCTTTCAGCCACGACCCCGTCTCCTGTTTCCATTTTACATTGTCTGCCCTCTATTCTCTCGTATTATACAGTTGTTTAAAACTCATAGATTTATGCAAAGTTTACAAAATTGGGCAAGTCTGTCCCTCAAATGTGTAGGGCTATGACACATTGCTATGTTTTCTAGAAATACTCACCAAATGCAGATTATGGAGGAATGAGTCAGGCATCTTCATTTCTTGATGGCCCTAACTTCTTTCGGGTGAATCACCTTCCTGTCTAGAGGGTTTTTCTGGAAGATGTAGAAGGCTTAAGGATGGTAAAGGAAATGAGCTGAAATGGAACCCTGGTGTGAGCTTTGCATGGAATTGTTTGATCCCTGTGTTATGGTTCTGGTTAGTGTTTTTGAGCCCTGAAGCAAAGCTCTTTTTAACATGAAAGCTGTCAATATGAAATGTATAGATCTAAAAGAGGAGTATTTTAATATTAAATATTAGCAGAAGGAGGAATTGCAGACTATAACTTTGACTTTTAGCATCTCCACCTATTTCTCTTTGCTTGGAAAGACTTCTCTTTTCTCTCTTCATAGTAAAAGGCACGTGCTTCATGATTCTGAAGACCTATACTTCACTGTTTCTTTTCTTTAAAGAGACTGACAGGTTTCTGCCATTTGCTGTGTGATCTCGGTTAACTCATTTAATCTCTCTGAGCTCTGGTATCTTCCTCCACAATATGGGGCTAATTATAGGAACTGCCTCACAGAATGCTTATGAAGGATTAAATGGCAATTGTTATAAAGTGATAAGCAAGATACTTGGCATACAGAAGCTCTTAAGAGGTGGTAAGGACTATTATAAGAAGGAAATGTGCACTTACTGATTCTGTATCACTGTTTAAGGATATTATTTTAAATATTCTGTTTCTCATAGGATATTACCTATTGCAGTTTTCAATGAGGCAAGATATAAAGATATCTGAGATCAAAAAACTAAGGTAAAATAAATAATGTGGCAAACTACCATGTAGATTATCTCTGGTAGTCATGAACCCGTATAAGCCTCATTGCTTTGAGATTAAATGCTGCCAGTGTTACAGCCAGATCTGATTGATGTTTTATCATTTTATCATTTAACTTTATGCTGTACTTTCATTCCACATCTTCTCATGTACTTGGCAGGATGATCAAGGAAGCTCTGACTTATGTTCTACCTAAAACCAAAACCAAATATCACTAGGTGAGGTAATGAATGAAGGTTAAATATTTTAAGGAGAGGAAGTGGGAGATGCAAAAGAGTGTTTCCTAAATGTTTCTCACTTGTTTCCACTTCTAGTATGGCTAAGTATATGCTACTGAACCTGGTATTTTCACATATAGGAACTGTAAAGTATGGGAGAAAAACTACCTGACAACCTTAGAGAGTGAAAATAAAGAGGTAGATTCTGAAAGGGACTTCAGATTCAAAACTTAGAAGCAGTCTCAGTGCAGAGTGATTTCCCCATTTTATGGCTTTTTTGACTGAGGGTACGCCTGGTGAGGTTAACGTCACTTCGGGTGACTAACTCCAGTAGAAAAACCACAGTCTTTTTGGTTTGAAGACCCCAGGAACAGGGTTCAGTGCAACAATAGCCCCTGGAAAATGAAGCTAGAATACTGTTTTTAAATTAATAATTTTATTTATTTACTTTTGGCTGTGCTGGGTCTTTGTTGTTGCAGACTTTGTCAGTTGCGGCAAGCGGGGGCCACTCTTGCGGTGTAGGAGCTTCTCTTTGAGGTGGCTGCTCTAGTTGTAGAGTACAGGCTGTAGGACACATGAGCTTCAGCAGCTTCAGCACATGAGCCCAGCATTTCGGCTCCCAGGCTCTAGAGCGTGCTCAATAGTTGAGGGTCATATGCTTAGTTCCTCTGTGGCATGTGGGATCTTCCTGAACCAGAGACTGGACCTGTGCCTCCTG
This sequence comes from Cervus canadensis, assembly GCF_019320065.1. Lineage (NCBI taxonomy): Eukaryota > Metazoa > Chordata > Mammalia > Artiodactyla > Cervidae > Cervus > Cervus canadensis. The sequence goes on along the minus strand of NC_057407.1, from coordinate 19,797,481 downwards.
TATTGGCAGGTGGATTCTTTACCACTGAGCCACCAGGGAAGCCTTTAAGCTAGAATTCTGGAAAGCGAAATGGCGGATGGGGGAAGCTTCCAATTCAGTGCGTAAATACAAAGCAAAGTTTTGACTGACACCTGAATCATGGATGTGTGGAGCAGACACAAGCTAGCATAGCTGAAGATGAAAGAACTGAACTGAAGTTTGAGCTGCCACCCAAGAGATAGTTTTCACCTTGTGTATAATCAAATTAATTGCCTGCTAAAACAAATAAATCAGTATTGTTTACAGAATTCTAACAGATTTTAGAGTCTTTGCTCCAAAATATTTGCATCATACATTCACATAATACAATCCCAAATTACACAAGATATGAAGAACCAAGAAAATGTGACCCCTTCTGAAGAGGAAAGTCTAATTCCAAGATGACCCAAAGGTGGGAATTAGCAAAGATTTTAAAACAGCTATTATAACCATACTCAATGAGGCTAGAAAGATACACTCACAATGAATAAAAAATATAGTAAATGGAAACTACAAAAAAGAAACAAATGGAGATTCCAGAACTGAAAATTAATATTTGAAATAAAAATTCACTGAGCTTACATCCAAAGGAAATAATAGAAGGTGTCAGTGAACCTAAAGATAGAACAGAAACAAATTTCATTCTTAAGAACAGAAAGAAAAGAGTTTTTTATGTTTTAATTGTTGACCATACTCCCCTGCATGTAGGAACTTAGTTCCCTGACTAGGAATTGAACCCACATGCCCTGCACTGGAAGGTGGAGTTTTAACTGCTGCCCCACTGGGTAAGTCTCAGAAGAAAGATTTGAAAAACTAAACAATAACAAATAGAGCCTCAGAGATCTATGTACCATAAGTAAAAATGTCTAACGTTATGTAATTGGAGTCTCAGAAGAAGACAAGAGAGAGAATGGGAAATGAAAATATTTGAAGAAATAATGGCCAGATTTTTAAAAAATTTGATGAAATGCATACATTTACAGATCCAGAAACTCAGTGAACTTCAAACAGGAAGAAATTAATTAATTACTTAATTTGAAGAACACTGTACCTATGCACATCATACTCTAACTGTTGGACACCAACAGTAAAGAGAAAATTTTGATAGTGGTCAGAGAAAATGGCAGGTTACCTTCCAGGACACTGTACTTTAAATTAGCACAGCCTTCTTATCAGTAACTACAGAGTCTAGGAAAAGTAAAGTGATATTTTTAAAGTACAGAGAAGGAAAAAGAAAAATCCTGTTAACCCAGAAATCTATGTATAGTGAAAATATCCTTTGAGAATGAAGACAAATTAAAGACATTTTCAGATAAAAGTAAGCTAAGAGAATTCATTGCCAGCAGACCTACAACACAAGAAATGCTAAAGGAAGTTATTCAAGCTGAAGTGAGATAACACCAGATGGAATCTTAAATCTTCAAGAATGAATCAAGAATGTCAGAAATTGTAAATATGAAAGAGTATTTTTTTTCATCTCAGTATCTTTAAAATACACAGAAAATTTAAAAGCCAAATCATAACACTGCCTTGTGATACTTATAATGCACTATGTGTAGATATCATATGTAAGACAATTATAGCATAAATAATGAGGGGGGTTGCATAGTAAATGGACTTATATAATGGTATAGTTTTCAATTTTATATGGGGTGATAATGAAATGAACTCTTAAGTAGACTGTGAAAGGTCAAGAATGTATATTTTAATGCTTAGAACAATAACTGAAAATCTAATAGATAAAGTAGAATCCTAAGCACTTTAAAAATGATCCCCAAAAATGCAGAAAAGATTGAACAGAGAACAAAAAGCAGAAGAGGCAAAAGGAAACCAAGCAGTGAAATTGTAGCTCTAAGTGCAACCATATCATGTTAATCATATTTATTTATATTGAATGATGTTATTGTTCCATTGCGCACTTGTGTCAGACTCTTTGCGACACTGTGGACTGCAGCATGCCCGGCTTCATATTAAACATTAATGTTGTGCACTGGCTTTTGGAACTCAAATAAAGGCCCTCTCATGTTGGGTGAAACTCTTCTTGGTAGATTGGACCTAGGCTGGTCTTTGGAGAGAGATCAAGCCCTGAGCCTTTGATGTGGGAGCACTGACTCCAAGACCCTAGACAGCCAGAGAACTAACCCTAGGGAATATCAAATAGTGAGAACTCACACAAAGGAAACCACTTGAATACAAGACCCTGCATCACGCAACCACCAGTAGCACCTTGTGCAGGACAACCTCATCTAAACAACACACAAAACAAAAATATAAGCCAAATCATCAGCAGACAGGATTACCACCTCACTCAGCCTTGCCCATCAGAGGAAAAACAAACAAAAACTCAGCACAAATCGCACGCAATAGGAAGCTGACACAAACCACTGGACCAACCTTAGGAGGGCAGAAACCAAAAGGAAGAAAGAATTCAACCTTGAAGCCTGGGAAAAGGAGACCTCTAACACAGTAAGTTAAAAAAAAAAAATGACAAGGCAGAGAAATACTACAGAAACTAAGGAACAAACTAGAAACACAGAAGTCCAAATAAATGAAGAGGAAATAGGCAAACTACCTGAAAAAGAATTCAGAATAATGATAGTAAAGAGGATCAAAATCCTCGAAAACAAAATGGAGAAAATGCAAGAATCAATTAACTAAGACCTAGAAGAACTGAAGAATAAACATACAAACAACACAACTACTGAAATTAAAAATACTCTATAAGGAATCAGTAGCAGAATATCTGAAGCAGAAAAATAAATCAGTGAGCTGGAAGATAAAATGGTGGAAATAACTTCTGAAGAGCAGAATAAAGTAAAAAGAATGAAAAGAACTGAGGATAGTCTCAGAGACCTCCGGGACAATATCAAATGCACCAACATTCGAATTATATGGGTCCCAGAAGAAGAAGAGAAAAAGAAAGGGTGTGAGAAAATTTTTGAAGAAATCATAGTTGAAAATTTCCCCAACATGGAAAAGGAAATAGTCACTCAAGTCCAAGAGTCACAAAGAGTCCCATATAGGATAAACCCAAGGAGAAACATGCCAAGACACATACTAGTCAAACTAACAGAGACTAAATACAAAGAAAGAATACTAAAAGCAGCAAGGGAGAAGCAATGAGTAACATACAAGGGAAACCCCATACACTTAACAGCTGATCTTTCAGCAGAAACTCTGCAGGCCAGAAGGGAATGACAGGATATATTTAAAGTACTGAAAGGGGAAAGTCTACAACCAAGATTACTGTACCCAGCAAGGATCTCATTCAAAAGTGATGGAGAAATAAAAAGCTTTTCAGACAAGCAAAAATTAAGAAAATTGAGTACCACCAAAGCAGCTTCACAACAAATGTTAAAGGGACTCATATAGTCAAGAAATACTTGAGAAGAAAAAAGATCCACCAAATCAGCAACAAACAATTAAGAAAATGGTAATAGGAACATATGTATCAATAATTATTTTAAACGAAAATGGACTAAATGCTCCAACCCAAAGACACAGATTGACTCAATGGATACAAAAGCAAGACCCATATATATGCTGTCTACAATAAATCCACTTCAGACCTAAGACATGTATAGACTGAAAGTGAGAGGATGGGAAAATATATTCCATGCAAATGGGAAGCAAAAGAAAGCTGAAGTAGCAATCCTCACATCAGACAAAATAGACCTTAAAATAAAGAAGATTACAAGAGATAAGGAAGGACACTACATAATGATCAAGGGATCAATCCAAGAGGAAGACATAACAATTGTAAATATCTATGCACCCAACATAGGAGTACCTCAATACATAAGACGAACAATAACAGACATGAGAAATCGACAGTAACACGATAATAGTAGGAGACTTTAACACCCCACTCACACCAATGGACAGATCATCAAAACAGAAAATTAATAAGGAAACACAAGTCTTAAATGACACATTAGATGAGATGGATCTCATTGATATCTCCAGGACATTCCATCCAAATGCAGAAGAATACACTATCTTCTCAAGTGCACATGGATCATTCTCTAGGATAGACCACATCTTGGGTCACAAATCAAACCTCAGTAAATTTAAGAAAATTGAAATCATATCAAGCATCTTCTCTGACCACAATACTATGAGACTAGATATCAATTATAGGAAAAAAAAAATAACTGTAAGCAACAGAAACACACGGAGATTAAACAATATGTTTCTAAATAACCAGCAGGTTATTGAAGAAATCAAAAGGGAAATCAAAAAAATTTCTAGAAACAAATGACAATGAAAACATGACAACTCAAAACCTATGGGATGCAGCAAAAACAGTTCTAAGAGGGAAGTTTATAGCAATACAATCATACCTCAAGAAAGAAGAAAAACATCGTCCAGACAACCTAACTTTACACCTAAAACAACTGGGAGAAGAAGAACAAAAAAAACCCCAAATTAGTAAAAAGAAAGAAATCATAAAGATCCCAGCAGAAATAAATGAAAAAGAAATGAATGAAACAGTAGTAAAGATTAATAAAACTAAAAGCTGGTTCATTGAGAAGACAAAGTTGACAAGCATTTAGGCAAACTCATCAAAAGAAAGAGAGAAGAATCAAATCAACAAAATTAGAAATGAAAAAGAAGAGGTTACAAGAGACAATGCAGAAATACAAAAAATTACAAGAGATTATTATGAACAACCATATGGCAATAAAATGGATAACCTGGAAGAAATTGACAGATTCTTAGAAAAGTTCAATCTTCCAAGACTGAACCGGGAAGAAATGGAAATTATGAACAACCCGGTTACAAGCACTGAAATTGAAGCTGTGATCAAAAATCACCCAAAAAATAAAAGCCCGGGACCAGATGACTTCACAGGAGAATTCTATCAAACATTTAGAAAAGAGCAATTGCCTATCCTTCTAAAACTCATCCAAAAAATTGCAGAGGAAGGAACACTTCCAAACTCATTCTACAAGGCCACCATCACCCTGTTACCAAAACCAGACAAAGACAACACAAAGAAAGAAACTACAGGCCAATATCACTGATGAATATAGGTGCAAAAATCCACAACAAAATTTTAGCAAACAGAATTCTGCAACACATCAAAAAGCAGATACACCATAATCAAGTTGGGGTTTATTCCAGGAATGCAAATATTCATCAATATACACAAATCAATCAATGTGATACACCATATTAACAAATTGAAGGATAAAAACTGTATGATAATCTAAATAGATACAGAAAAAGCCTTTTACAAAATTAAGCACCCATTTATGATTAAAACTCTTAAAAAAAATGGGCATAGAAGGAACCTACCACAACATAGCAAAGGCCATATATGATAAGCCTACAACAAACATTATTCTCAGTGGTTAAAAATGGAAAGCATTCTGCCTAAGATCAGGAGCAAGACAAGGGTGTCCACTTTCACCACTGTTATTCAACATAGTTCTGAAAGTCCTAGCTACAGCAATCAGAGAAGAAAAAGAAATAAATAAAAGGAATCCAGATTGGAAAAGAAGTAAAGCTCTCACTGTTTGCAGATGACATGATGCTGTACATAGAAAATTCTAAACACAGTATCCGAAAATTACTAGAGCTAATCAGTGAGTTTAGCAAAGTTGCAGGATACAAAACCAATACACAGAAATCACTTGCATTTCTATATACTAACAATGAGAAATCAGACAGAGAAATTAAAGAATCAATCCCATTCACCATTGCAAGAAAAAGAATTAAATATCTAAGAATAAACTTACCTAAGGAGACAAAAGAACTATACACAGAAAATTATAAGACACTAATGAAAGAAATCAAAGATGACACAAACCGATGGAGAGATATTCCATGTTCCTGGGTAGGAAGAATCAATACTGTGAAAATGACTATACTACCAAACGCAATCTATAGATTCAGTGCGACCCCTATCAAATTACAAATGGCATTTTTCACAGAACTAGAACAAAAAATTTCACAATTCATATGGAAACACAAAAGACCCTGGAAAGCCAAAGCAGTCTTGAGAAAGAAGAATGGAGCTGCAGGAATCCACCTTCCTGGTTCAGATTACACTACAAAGCTACAGTCATCAAGGCAGTATGGTACTGGCACAAAAACAGAAATATAGACCAATGCAACAAGATAGAAAGCCCAGAAATTAACCCATGCACCTATGGGTACCTTATCTTTGACAAAGGAGGCAAGAATATACAATGGGGCAAAGACAGCCTCTTCAATAAATGGTGCTGGGTAAACTGGACAGCTACATGTGAAAGAATGAAATTAGAACACTTCCTAACAACAAACACAAAGATAAACTCAAAATGGATTAAAGACCTAAATGTAAGACCAGAAACTATAAAACTCTAGGAGGAAAACACAGGCAGAGCACTCGATGACATAAATCAAAGCAAGATCCTCTATGACCCACCTCCTAGAGTAACAGAAATAAAAACAAAAGTAAACAAGTGGGAACTGATTAAACTTAACAGCTTTTGTACAGCAAAGGAAACTATAAGCAAGGTGAAAAGACAACCTGCACAATGGGACAAAATAATAACAAATGAAACAACTGACAAAGGATTAACTTCCAAAATATACAAGCAGCTCATACGACTCAGTACCAGAAAAACAAAGAACCCAATCAAAAAGTGGGAAAAAGACCTAAACAGACATTTCTCCAAAGAAGACATATAGATGGCTAGCAAACACATAAAAAGATACTCAACATTGCTCATTATTAGAGAAATGCAAATCAAAACTACAATGAGATATCACCTCACACTGGTCAGAATGGCCATCATCAAAATGTCTACAAACAATAAATGCTGGAGAGGGTGTGTAGAAAAGGGTACGCTCTTGCACTGTTGGTGGGAATGTAAATTGATACAGCCACTATGGAAGACGGTATGGAGATTTCTTAAAAACTAGGAATAAAACCACCATATGACGCAGCAACCCCACTCCTAGGTATATACCCTGAGGAAACTGAAATTGAAAGAGACACATGTATCCCATTGTTTACTGCAGCACTATTTACAATAGCTAGAACATGGAAGCAACCTAGATGTCCATCAACAGATAACTGGATAAAGAAGTTGTGGTACATATACATAATGGAATATTACTCAACCATGAAAAGGAATGCATTTCAATCAGTTCTGATGAGGTGGATGAACCTAGAACCTATTATACAGAGTGAAGTGTGTCAGAAAGAGAAAGATAAATATTGTATTCTAATGCATATATATGGAATCTAGAAAAATGGTATGAAGAATTTATTTTCAGAGCAGCAGTGGAGAAACAGACATAGAGATTAGACTAATGGACATGGGGAGGGGGAGGAGAGGGTGAGATGTATGGAAAGAGTACCATGGAATCTTACATTACCATATGTAACATAGACAGCCAGTGGGAATTTGATGTGTGGCTCAGGAAACTCAAATAGGGGCTATGTATCAATCTAGAGGGGTGGGATGGGGAGGGAGATGGGAGGGAGAGTCCAAAGGGAGGGATATATGTATACCTGTGGCTGATGCATGTTGAGGTTTGACAGAAAACAGCGATATTCTATAAAGCAGTTATCCTTCAATAAAAAAGTAAATAAAAAAGAAAAAAAAGGATAATGGACTAAATACTTTAATTAAAAATCAGAGTTTATCAGGATGGATTAAAAAACAAGAACTACTATTTTTTGTTGAGATAAATTTTAAATATAAAGATACAGTTAAATTGAAAGTAAATTGATGGAAAAAGATACACCATAATAAAAGCAGAAGTCTATATTAGCATCAGAAAAATTAAACTTTAAGGCAAAAAGTATTACCAGCGTTAAGGTGTGTTTGATAATAATAAATAGGTCATTACATTAAGAATTATAAGTGAGTGTTTATACCTGATAAAGTTCCAGTGAGGTTACTTTGAGTATTTTTGAGTCTAGAAATTTTTGAGGATAATCCAGTTGTAAGTTAAGAGACACAGGTTACTCATCACTTTAGGGTAACGACCATTTCATAAAATTGTGGCATCAAAGCTCAACACAAGTGAAAGCAAAACATTGCTGGAGAGTGTAGATATCTGTATGTCTATACATGTGAGAGGGTCCCTAGGCTGGAATCAAGTGACATACATCCAAGTTATTACTAGCTCCATTATTAGCTAGCTAAGAAATAGCTACCTTATTTGTGATGGTTTATAGACAATTTAAAAATAAGATTCATTATATATATAATTATCATATATTAAAATCAGGAAAGAATTCCACCAGTGACTATTGCTAACAGGGTTTTAAGTATACACTGAGCACACAGATGCATACCTGGGTTTTCTGGCAGGGAGAGCAAAGAGGGAAACACAGGAAATTTCAAATTCGTATGATCAGAAAAGTTAAAACATTTCAGAAATTTCTCATGTGATCTTAAAGATCCCTTCCTGCATTTGAGATTTTATAAAATTGGGATAATAACATCTACCTTTCAGAATCTTGGTAGGAATGATTGAGACCACACTGGTATGTAAGTATTATTTTACTGTTGTCTTTATATAACTCCAATAAATATGCATGGTAGAAATCTAAGGAATCTGACTGTAGTTAACTTGAAACTCTAGTGTCTGAACTTCTGTGGCTTATCTAGTTACTATTTATTTGTGTCCCTATGTTGTCAATAACCATGAGAAGTATGTTATAGTCTTCTACGTAGAAAGTAGGTGTCATAAATTAGTAAATTAGGAAACAGCCCCAGGGAAGTGATGTCACTTGACCAAGACACTGTATAAATGTTTTAAGTCAAAATTTGAACCCCTTTCTCTACATCACCAAATCCTGTTTTATTTCTACTACATTATACTGCTTCTAGGGCTTCCCATGTGGTGCTAGTGGTAAAGAACCTGTCTGCCAATGCAGGAGACACAGGAGATGAGGGTTTGATCCCTGGATCAGGAACATCCCCTGGAGGAGGGTGTGGCAACCCACTCCAGTATTCTTGCCTGTAGAATCCCATGGACAGAGGAGCCCAGCAGGCTATAGTCTGTAGGGTCGCGAAGAGTTGGACATGATTGAAGTGACAGCATGCACATACTGCTTCTAAAATATTGAATACGTTTAACACTATTGGTATTATTTCCAAGAAATATTCCAACTTATAAAGCAGTTGTTGTGAAGAACTGGCACATAGTGCATTAGAATTCATGTGATATGAAATCACCAATGGAATCTGACTCAGAAGGCCCCACATACCCCTACCAGCATCTAAATATCTATATTTTGCATCTTAAAAAATAATTTCTTCAAGATTTGATGACTTGGACAGTGACAGAGAGTAAGGTCACCCTGGGACTGATAGTGACAGCTTTGCCAATACAATTGGAATGTTTTTTAACTGTAAAGCTTATTTAATGAAAAGAGACCCCCAAAACCTTTTTACTAATGTGTGGTGCTCTCTTGTCAGTTTGAAATGAACCAACTGTCAGCCTGCCAATTACCATGCATACAGTATGTGTTCATTAAATCACTCACTGTGAGTTTCTTCAGGTTGGCAAACTGGTTAATTAAAAAAAAAAAGTGTAGTGTTGCTCTTACAGTAAAGAGGCAGGAATCAAAAAAATGGCGTGCTTACTTGTAATATTTTGGAGTTTGCTTTTAAATGCAAACAGAAATTGTTCTGTTTTACAGTTTTGATTAAAGGATTGTTCCTTCTGCATCTTTTTTGGTTTTGTTTATAATTCAAACACTGTAATTATAATGGAGTTGCTTTTATAATAGAACTACTAAATCATTCTGCCAGAAGATGAAAACCCAAGTAAAGGGCTCAATTTTTTGTGCTGAGGCTGTAAGGCCAACTTGGGTGTGTTGGGGCTGAAACAAACTGGGAGTGGAAGATGGGTTTTAGCTTTGCTAAATGTCTGCTGTGGTGTTTTCATTTTAGGAGATTTAGGTCTTATCATCACCTCAGTGGGTGAGTTAATCCCTTTTGAGAGCTGACACCCTTAGGCTCTCATAGCCTATGATAATTAGGCTGTTTGATTTGTTTGTATAGTAGCTCTAAAAAATACCAGTGCCCAAGCTCAACCCTGAATATTCATTGAAAAGACTGATGTTGAAACTGAAGTACCAATACTCCGGCCACCTGAAGTGAAGAGTCAATTCACTGGAAAAGACCCTGATGCTGGGAAAGATTGAGGGCAGGAGGAGAAAAGGGTGGCAGAGGATGAGCTGGTTGGATGGTATCACTGACTCAATGGACATGAGTTTGCGAAAATTCGGTGAGATAGTGAAGGACAGGGAAACCTGATGTGCTGCACTCCATGGGGTCTCAAAGAGTCGGACAAGACTTAGTGGCTAAAGAACAACAAGCTCCTCCCCAGATCAAATAAATCAGAATCCTTGTGGGGGAGGGAGTGGCTAACTGTTTTTAGAAGCTCCCCAGGCTTCCCTAGTGGCTCAGTTGGTAAAGAATCTGCCTGCAGTGCAGAAGACCCAGGTTCAATCCTGGGTCTGGAAGGTCCCCTGGAGAACGCAATGGCAACCCACTCCAGTATTCTTGCCTGGAGAATTCTAAGGACAGAGGAGCTGACGGGCTACAGTCCATGGGGTGGCAAAGAGACAGACACGACTGAGTGACTAACAGGTTATTCTAATAGGAGCCAGGGCTGAGAGAAACAGGCCTAAATTGACTCGACTTGTCCAGCATTTCAATTTGTCTGATTCAACAGCTCTTATCATCAACCACAAGGCATCAACCCATGACTTAGCAACCAATAAACCCTGTAAGGTTTCAGAGGGTTAAACACTCTAGTTTCTGAGCTCCACTTATATCTATGCAATGAGATTCTTTGGAGTCAGGACCTAGGAACCTCCATTTTTAACCAGAGGTCCTAGGTGATTCTTGTGTACTAAGGTATGAGAATTTTCCAAAAGCAAGATAATCTTTGAAAGTGAAGTTGAGTGGAACTTCAGAGGAAAGTGCATAAATCACAGTAAAATCAGGGCAGGCTTAAAAAAAAAAAAAACAAAACAGGAATTTTGGTACACACATTTAGGCTAACTGGGATTGTTCATGTTATAATAGCATTAGCCTTTTTGGTGGTGGGAGGGGTAACCTCCCACACCATCACCATCACTATCTAGTACCATGTGGAACCCAGGAATGCACAGACTCTTCATAGCTTCCTTTAACATTTAGATACTGAGGTTAATGATTAGGGCCAATGCATTTTTTGAGGGCCTAGAAAAATATTGAGGACTAAAAGGAAAAGAAGTAGAGTCAGAACAATTAGATATTTATTGAAATGTCAACAAAATAGAACATTATGCTATTGCTATTAATAACTAAATTTAGTAATTTTAAACAGTCTATGTTTAGAGACATTTTATGGGTTAGCTTTTCTCACTTAAGAATGTCTGAATTGCATGATTGTTGAGAAATTTTAGCCAATTTTAATATTTTACAAACCAAATTATACATAACCAAATAATTTCAAATGCAAAAATATTAAAATCTCAAAAATTTTATACCCAACAATTGTTTATTATAATCTATCCTATATAATATGGTGTTGAGCCTCTTAAAGTTCCTGGGACCTAGGAAGGTCTTGTACCCCAGAGTATATACTTACAAATTAAATGATAGTTAATTGTCCTGGACTCCATTCTCATTGATGAGGCTATCAAAATATGCATAAGTAACCTTCTGAAGATGTAGTTGAAACTAATCATTGTTGCTCACCTTCATTCTAGGGGGAAAAAATGTCCAAAAAGGTAAAAGAAGGAAAAACAGTTTTAGCTACATATCGGACTCCCTTTAAACATATAGTATATCACTTACAGGAAAGTTGGGATTGTTAATGAGCATCAAATGAGATTGACAAGGCAAATTGCACAGTATGGGTCTTGTTTGGAAAATTACCCCTAAGAAGTTGTGATAATAGTAATAAAACAACACAGAACTAAAATAAGAGACAGAGAAGTAGATGTCCTAGAAATTTGGAGTCTCTGAGGTCAGTTGATACCTAGAGCTATGTGTCTTTTTAAATTCTCCAGCCACTTCCATACCTTGGATTTGATTACATATTAAGTCCCCAGTTTCAGAATTCTTCTGATCCATGGATTATGAGTCATACTACTAACATCTTACTTAAGGTACATCTTCTCATAAGGATGTACATCATTTCATAAGATGTTTCTTTTGTAACAGTTGCCACTACTGTTTTATTTATATTTTGGTTAACATTCCTTTTTGACTGTCTCCTCCCTCAGAATATAAGCTCAAAGAAACCAGGAGTTATGGCTTTTTATGATTTTACCGAATCAATCATGGGGAAGAAAGGGTGGTGACAATCGATCACTTTGTCCTTGCCAACAATGATCAATCAGGAGTGTCATAGTATTGGGACAATGTTACAAATGCTTATGGTCAGGAAATACTTTAGAACGTCATTTATAAACTTAGATTCTGTAATACCAAGTCAATAAATGAGTGAATGAAAGGAAGCTGTATTCAAGTTTCACCTATATTTCTCCTACCCTTCCCCAGGATCCAAACGGAAAATAAATAAATAAGTAAAAGAAGGAAAAGAATCTGCTTTTCTATAAATTCTGTGACTTATAAATGAATAAAATGGCTAATTGTTCACTTGAAAAATGACTATACTTTTGGAAAGGGGCCTGAAAATTTCTTGGCAATACTTCAACTGATTAATAATTTAGAATGATGATTACTAGAGAATGCAAGTGGAGCTAATAGCCTCTCATTTTCTTCTTGATTATTTTGGACAAATTGGTAAGGCAAGGCAGAGGTGTGGGGTGTTTCGGGGTCAACTGACTAGAAGCTTTGGATTAAAAATGCAGAGGCAGATCTGATCTCTCTAAGGTGCTGACTTCCTCTCTAATGGAGTCAGATGACTTTGTGATGTGTTGCTTCTGCTGCTTAGCTGCGTATAGCTGGTGTTACACTCCCCAAAAGTCTATGTGAACTAAAGGCAACTCCCACTGTGACTGCTGTGTGACGCATCCTGCTAGACACTGGTTAGGAAGAAACAATGGATTTAACACAGTTCTAAGTTTAAGAAGTTCAAATATCTGGCAAGAGAGACACATATGTCTATAAATCATTATTCTATGAGGTGAAAAGTATTAAGTGTCTTAAGAGAGGGATATGAACAAATGCCATGGGAGTCATTCGCTTACATATTTGATGTGAGGGATCTGCCTAATTGGGAATTAGTGATTTGAAACAATGTGAGAAAGTCAAACTATATGTGTTATGCTGGTAACAGCATTCAAATGAGAAAATGCCTAAGAAAGTAATGCTGGCACAAGAACCTGGTTGGGATTTCCAGGGCTACATAGAACTCTGTGTCTCTATTCAGAAAGATAGGATTTGGGTAAATTATATCCTAGAAGGAGTGAAGCTTCCCCAGGGGTTCAGCTGGTAAAGAATTCACCTGCAATTCAGGAGACACAAGAGATGAGGTTTGATCTCTAGTCAGGAAGATCCCCTGGAGGAGGAAATGTCAACCCACTCCAGTATTCTTGCTGGAAAATGCCATGGACAGAGGAGCCTGACAGGCTACAGTCCATGGGGTCCCAAAGAGTTGGACATGACTGAGCAACTTTTTCACTTTTACAACTTTCAGCATAACCATGTGAAAGTGAAAGGGAAAGTCAGTTGTGTCCGGGTCTTTGCGACCTCATGAATTATATAGTACATGGAATTCTCCAGGCCAGAATACTGGAGCGGGTAGCCTTTCCCTTCTCCAGGGGATCTTCCCAACCCAGGAATCGAACCCAGTTCTCCTGCATTGCAGGCAGCTTCTTTACCAGCTGAGCCACAAGGGAAGCCCAAGAATACTGGTGGGTAGCCTATCCCTTCTCCAGTGGATCTTCCCGACCCAGGAATTGAACCAGGGTCTCCTGCGTTGTGGGCGGATTCTTTACCAGCTCAGCTCTCAGGGAAGCCCAAGCATAACCACAGTGTAAAGCTATTCACTTATGCAGAGCTAACTTTTTACTCAGACATCTACTTATTCACCAAATGTTCACTGAGTACCTAGTATGTGTCAATTACTCATAGATTATGATCTGAAGAAGCTGTCAGTCTGGAAGAGGAAACATAACAGGCACATAAAATACTCACTTCTTTGCGGAAATGCCATGGGGGTTATGCCAAGAGTGAAGGGATTCATCACCACTGAACAGCAGGGAAGACTCCTGATGGAGGTGAAAACTGAAGGGCTTTGGAAGGTAGATGGAGTTTGGTCAAGCAGGATTGACCAATGTGGGAAGGACAGCTGAAGAGAGGAAGGAGTAGTGAGCAAAGGCTTAGAGGTGTAATCCTGGGAAATTTATGGAGGAGACGTGCAGTTTGAAATGTAGACTATGCAAAGGGAAATTTCTGTCCGTAAGGCTGAGCTATCTCAGACTCAGAGGGCTTCCTTCAAAAAGGAGTGATGATATGCCACACACTGTCCTTCATTCATGGTTACATTAACTCCTCTACATCCTAAAAAACCTACAAAATAGGCTCTAGGTAGTTGCTCAGTCGTGTCCAATTCTGTGCAGCCCCATGGACTGTAGCTCACCAGGCTCCTCTGTCCATGGGATTCTCCAGGTAAGAATACTGGAGTAGGTTGCCATTCCCTTCTCCAGAGGTTCTAGTATTATCCCAATTTATAGATGGGGAAACTGAGGCATGGGTGGGTTAAATTACTTGCCAGTTAGTAGGCAGTGGTGGAGCTGGGATTTGAACTTAGACATCCTGGCTACAGAGTTCTTGCTTATATAAAGGAGGTCTGAGGATCTAAAGGAAATTATAGGAGGGGTGGTGGTGAAATACTGGATATCCATTCCATTTACAAATGGGAGAAAATACAGAGCTTGCAGACCGTGGGTAACTTCTCCTATATCCTTGAGCAAAGAGAGGGGCTGAGCCCCTGCCTCCAATGACACGATGGGGATGCCTGCATGCTTGGTCCCCTTCCTCTAAGTCGGCCACGTTTGCATCCATTCGTGGAGATAAATCCTCAGTACAGGGAAACAAAAGTGTTTTTCAGGCTCTTTTCTGCCCCGGTTAGACCAGGACAGGTTTTATGAAAGGAGCTTTTCTGCATCTGCTGCCTTCCGGGGTCACATTCTTAGTGAATCTACAGCCTCAAAATGGAGCTTGTTAGTTGCGTGTCATCCAAGGGTGGCAATTAGTTGCATGTGTTTGGTTGGGTGCCAGCTCCCGGGGCGCCAGACCTCAGTGGGGGAGCCACTGTTTGTCATGAATTAGTCTTTAAATAAAAGCAAGTTTTTAAAATGGAGCATGCTAATTTGGGTTTTGCTGACCCCCTCTGAAGAAGGCATGGCCTGTTCGGTGCCAGCTGGCTGAATTGGCATTCAGCGTGAAACTGGGTCCCTACCAAAAATCCGCCTTGCTCCCCTCTTCCAGCACTGGGAGCAAAATGGCAGTGAGGAGTTGGTTGGCCCTGAGAAACAAGGTGAAACGAGGGGCAGGAACAGCATGATCTGATGATGAAAGGGATTGGAGCTGCTCTGGTTATACCCGCTTCTCTCACCACCTTAGGAAGGCAAGTCTGCTGCCCTTCTCTTTCCCCACTGGCGCTGTCCTCAGCCACCCATTCAGTGACTTTCCACATAAAAGGCTTCCTCATCCAATCGCTTATACACTGCTCCTTTTTATACTCTTCCAAGTCATACTTAGGGGATTATCACTGCAGCTTTTAACTTCCCCGAGAAAGAGCTGAATGAGCGTGAATGAGGCGGAAGAGTCTTCAGTGAGAAAGTGTCCCCCACCCCAAAATGCTCACAAAACCCCTAATCACGATGTAAGAATGCCATCCTGTCTTTGGCAGCGGCTGGCTAATTAACAACTACTGTACATATAGGAGATAATTACAGAAACCGTGTCGCACACTCGTGGTAATAGAATACGGGGCAACAGCGGCCCCAGCTCGCCCTACTACGGCGCTTTTACACACGGAGGACATCCCACCAATCAAGGTTTTGAAGCTCCGCACTTTGCCCGAGACGTGTTAATTGGAAGATTTGTTTTCTTACACTTTCCAGGTGGATAATCTGATCCTGAGAAATTGCTACTGTCAGCTGAAAATCAACAGTTGAAAACAGGAACTCTTCCATTTTTTTTAAAAAGTTACCTATTTTGGGTTTGTTTTGCAAACATCCCTTTGTCTTCCAGTAGATTTTCTCGGTATTGGGAGAGGAGCCATGTACAAAGGCAAGACAGAAAGGGAATTTAAATAAGCTTTACATTCATTCTGAAGATTCAGGAAAGATGGGAAGTTTTTGTGTTTTTTTGTTTTTCCTTCTCAATATAAATGTATTTGTGCAGCGGATATGAGTTGTTCTGGTTACTAATGTAGTGTACATTCAATTTCCTGGAGTGAGGTTTTTTTTTTTTTTTTTTTTGATGCCAGTGCCTCTGTTCTTCTGAATGCAGCATATTAAGTTTACTATTAAACCCACACCCCATTCCTAAGAGACTCAGCCTGAAAGCCTTCCTGACAGGACAGGAATTTGTTTGTTTGTTTATAGAGATTGATGCAAATTTGACAATGAAGGACATTTTGAATACTTGAGTACCGTAAATAGTTTTAAGGGGTATCTTATTTTTTCAAGGCAATGCATTTTGCAGTTTCTTTAAATGCTCATTTAGTATTTTCCGACTAGGCAGGACAATGTGTTGCTTTTAAGGATAAGAGCCCGTAATGAGCCCCTGAGCCTTTAATTTATGATGTATCTGACAGGATTGTGGTGGATCTGATAGGGGATGCATGTGATTATGTCTGCAAGCTGAAAATAAACCAGCTGGTATTTGTTCTGAAAACATTCCGAGAACACCCTCCTGTTAATGGCCCATGGCTTGATCCAGCATCTGGTAAACTAATATACTGTCATTTTTACCATGAAAGTCAGCACAAATCATTAATGATTCCAGCAGCTATTTATGTTCTTCTCTTGTCTAGAACATGCCAATTACCATGAAATTATTCCTATTAGCAACATGATTGAATGATAGTAACCTGATTGTAACTTGTTGGCAGAAATTCTTCCATAATGACAATAATGAACTGTGCATTTGAGTCCTTGCTGGGTTCTGTTAAACCGGAAGGTTGAATATTATATGTTTCTAACTGTCATGAACAATACTTCTTAATGACTGTGAGAACTGAAGGAAATGTGCTATCTTGCAGATTTGCTTCTGTGTGGGAACTTATCATTTTTGTTTAATTTGTTGGGGGAAGGAGTCACTGATTGCCATTAAAAATGGTGTTCAGGGACCGCTTGCAATACACACATATTATAATCAACACTAGTTTAGAGAGCCTAATAGAGTTCATCATTGCTCTCATTATAGACAGTATCTGAATTTTTAAATGCAATATTCCACATCTGATCATCACCAAAGGATGAAATAACGTCATCAATGCCAGTGACTAAGAAAAATATGGAGAGTTTGATACCACCATGAGATTGATAATTTAATTATCCTTTTTCTTTCAGCTAATCTTGATCTGTAGGACCACATGACCTGACTGAAAATACGTATCGGGCAGACAGTCCAAGATATCTAAGAGGAGCAGTGCAAAGGACAGCTATAGCTCCATGAAAATTCCTGGTAGGGCATTTACACAAGAGTAGGACAGATTAGCCATATTCTTCAAAGATCTAAGGAACCTAGTTAATGTACTGTACACTTCTTGAGGCCCACCTCATATCCTTTTGTCTCACTTTTCACTGCGGCCATTGTTGTGCAAGCCACCTTAGGGCAGTTTGTCACCTGAAGCTTCTTATCTAACCTGCATTCAGTATCCCCATTTTCTGCCGTGTTACCTTGTGTGTGACTAGCAGCCGAGAAGTGCAAGAGAGTTATTAAGCTATGAAACATGAAGCTGGAATTGGGGGAGGAGCAAGATTTTAGAGGGCATCGTATGCTCTTTTATCCTAAGTGTAATGGAAAACAACTAAAGAGTTTTAAGAAGAGGAGTGATAGTTTCCAACTTCTGGTTTTAAAATATGACTACTGTGTGGAAAACAGATTGGAGTGAGGGGCAAGAATACATATGGGAAGAGCAATTAAAAAGCTATTGCAAAAAAAAAAAAAAGCTATTGCAGTAATCTATAGCACCTTTTGTGCTGTAAAAATAAAAATGATATATTTTTAGCTTTTTTGGAAATATAAATAATACAATAAATGACAAAAAGGAAAACAAAACAAAACAGAAACACCTAACCTGTTATGTGATTGGTGATCTTCAGGCACAACAGCACTTACTAATGAATAGAAAAAATAAATTTTATTCTTTTTATCTACTTTTCTCCCAGCTTAAGCTACATGTGTATTTTTGGAAGCTTCCATTCCTAAGAAAATTTCACAATTTCCACTGTACCAGCTCTCATGGTGTGACTGAGTGAGGTTAATTAAGGTCCCAGTCCCATAAGAAAGTTTTTATCCTTGGGGATTCTGAACAACCACACCTCTAGGAACTTAAAAAGCAAGTGCTTTCATTGGAATTCTTCTAACATGGGGACTATGCAGTTTACTATCCAGTGCTTTACAGAAAAATGTACCGACTTCTGAGCTAAAGAATTAAAAACTAAATTACATCTGTACTCACAGAATGTAAAATTTGAATTTATTTTCATTAAGCATCTAAATTAATTATAAACAAATGAGAAAGTTCCTTTTCTGAATGTTTTTAAGAAGTTACATTTCTTGTAAAATATTCAGAATTGTTAGAATTAAAAGGCAAAATGTAGAATACATTAATATAAATATTTTAAGTCACTTTAAATATGCCAGATTTTAATTTTTCACCATATTTTAACATTTTAATTCAATCTTGCTAGTTTTATAAAAACAATAATTTTCAGTTTTATGTCCAGTGTCTATCTAGTTGCAATCTATTATCTAATATCAATGTAAAGAACTGATATCAAATTTCATGCATCTCATGTTGTGACCTTCATATATTCAAGTTTCAAAAAGTCTACATTATTTAAGATTGCAAAATGTGCATAAACCACCATGTCTGCTTAAATCTATGAGACCTCTGAAACTATGAAATGGCACTGGAAGATTCTGATAAAAGAAAAAAGATGTGCAACACTATTGGAAAGTGTGTTCTTTTTAATGCAAGAATCGTTTGCACTCATGCTTTCTGAGAGGAAGGATCTAGCAAATTAATTTGTCTTTCTCTCTCTGAAGCCCTCTCACTGTTGAATCATACCCACACCACCTAGCAGTATGCTTGTCTGTTGCCTGCAGTCTGGCAGTTGCCCTGCCCACAACTCACAGCTCTTCTCGACATTTAGACTCAGTCACCTTTTCTTCAGTGACATTAAGCAAGAGAGGTCAAGAAGCACTTTCCCAGGGCATTAAACCATGTTAAACATGAGAATAAAAGTTACTAGTTTTATTGTACAAGAGCCAAGCATAAAATCCCATGTAACAGAGGTCTGATGTGTTTTCTTGTTGTTTTTGGTGGAGATATGGGGGCACCTCTAAAGTGTGGCGTTCAGGATACATCAAATAATAGAGTAATATAATACACAAGGTACAAGCTATTTAAATGCAAGGAGAAATAAGCAGAAACCAAATAATAGAGCATTTTAAACTCTGAATCTATGGAAAATCAACTAGATAAAAAATAATCTGATTAAAATAATTGATAACGATGAAAAAGACATTTGTATTTAAGCTTAGACCCTGATAATAAAAAATATTCTTCTTTTCATGGGCTTTTGGAAAAGTTGTAATGCATGGACTTTATAGGTTACAAAGACATCACAGAGAATTGCAAAAAGGTTGAAATAATGAAGTCCTCATCACCTAAATTTGTTATCAAAATTTTGCAATCTGGACATTTAAAATGCTTTGATAAGCAACTCTTAATTAAAAGAAACATTAAAACCCAACTTGAAATATATCTGGACACTACTGATAATGAAAATGTAACACATAAGCTAACAGGCTGCAGTTGAACCTGTGCGTAGAAGAAAATCTATAGCCTTAACACCCAAGTAACAAGTAACAACAAAAGATAAAGTGTCTTAGTCTGTTCAGGCTGCTATGACAAAATACCAGACTAGGTGGCATAAACAGTGAACATTTATCTCCCACAGTTGTAGAGGTGAGGCCCACTTCCTGGTTCACAGAGATAGTTTTCTTGTTGGGTGCTCACATGAAGGAAAGGACTAGAGGACTGTCTGGTGTTTCTTTTATAAGGACAGTAATTCCACTCATGAGGCTCCACTCTTATGACCTAGTCACCTCCCAAAATTCCCACTTCCAAATATCATGTTGGGGGTTAAGATTCAACATATAGATTTGAGGGGGAACATATTCATTCCATAAGATAAAGGAACTGAACATCAGATTTAAGAAAAGAGCAACAAAATAAACAGAAGCAATGCAGAAAGAGCCAAATAATAAAGACAAAATAAAAAAATGTTATATGGATATTAACCCCTTATCAGTCCAATCATTAGCAAGTATTTTCTCCCTTGGAGTAGGCTGTCTTTCTTTCTTTCTTCTTCGTCTTTTTTCTTAACATCTCACTCTCTCCTCCCCTCTCCCCATGTCCATAAGTCTGTTCTCTGTGTCTGTTTCTCCATTGCTGCCCTGTAAGTAAATTCTTCAGTACCATTTTTCTAGATTCCAAATATGTGAGTTAGAATATGATATTTATCTTTCTCTTTCTGACTTACTTTACTCTGTATAATAGGTTCTAGGTTCATCCACCTCATCAGAACTGATTCAAATGTGTTCCTTTTTATGGCTGAGTAATATTTCATTGTGTATATGTACCACAACTTCTTTATCTAGTCATCTGTTGATGGACATCTAGGTTGCTTCCTTGTTCTCAAATCAAGTGAAAGTCACTCAGTTGTGTCCGACTCTTTGTGACCCCATGGACTATACAGTCCATAGAATTCTCCAGGCCAGAATACTGGAGTGGGTAGCCTTTCCCTTCTCCAGAGAATCTTCCCAACCCAGGGATCAAACCCAGGTCTCCCGCATTACCAGCTGAGCCACAAGGGAAACCCTAGCTATTGTAAATAGTGCTGCAGTGAACAACGGGATACATGTGTCTCTTTCAATTTCAGTTTCCTCAGGGTATCTGCCTAGGAGTGGGATTGCTGGGTCATATGGTGGTTTTATTCCTAGTTTTTTAAGGAATCTCCATACCGTCTTCCATAGTGGCTGTATCAATTTACATTCCCACCAACAGTGCAAGAGCATTCCCTTTTCTCCACACCCTCTCCAACATTTATTGTTTGTAGACTTTTGATGATGGCCATTCTGACTGGTGTGAGGTTATACCTCATTGAAGTTTTGATTTGCATTTCTCTAATAATGAGCAATTTGAGCATCTTTTTATGTGTTTGTTAGCCATCTGTCTTCTTTGGAGAAATGTCTGTTTAGGTCTTTTCCCCACTTTTTGATTGGGTTCTTTGTTTTTCTGGTACTGAGTTGTATGAGCTGCTTGTGTATTTTGGAAATTAATCCTTTGTCAGTTGTTTCATTTGCTATTATTCTCTCCCATTCTGCTGGTTGTCTTTTCACCTTGCTTATAGTTTCCTTTGCTGTGCAAAAGCTGTTAAGTTTAATCAGGTCCCACTTGTTTACTTTTGTTTTTATTTCTGTTACTCTAGGAGGTGGGTCATAGAGGATCTTGCTTTGATTTATGTCATCGAGTGTTCCACCTATGTTTTCCTCCTAGAGTTTTATAGTTTCTGGTCTTACATTTAGGTCTTTAATCCATTTTGAGTTTATCTTTGTGTGTGTTGTTAGGAAGTGTTCTAATTTCATTCTTTCACATGTAGCTGTCCAGTTTACCCAGCACCATTTATTGAAGAGGCTGTCTTTGCCCCATTGTATATTCTTGCCTCCTTTGTCAAAAATAAGGTACTCATAGGTGCATGGGTTTATTTCTGTGCTTCCTATCTTGTTGCATTGGTCTATATTTCTGTTTTTGTGCCAGTACCATACTGCCTTGATGACTGTAGCTTTGTAGTGTAATCTGAAGTCAGGAAGGTGGACTCCTGCAGCTCCATTCTTCTTTCTCAAGACTGCTTTGGCTTTCCAGGGTCTTTTGTGTTTCCATATGAATTGTGAAATTTTTTGTTCTAGTTCTGTGAAAAATGCCATTGGTAATTTGATAGAGGTCCCATTGAATCTATAGATTGCATTGGTAGTATAGTCATTTTCACAGTATTGATTCTTCCTACCCAGGAACATGGAATATCTCTCCATCGGTTTGTGTCATCTTTGATTTCTTTCATTAGTGTCTTATAATTTTCTGTGTACAGTTCTCTTGTCTCCTTAGATAAGTTTATTCTTAGATATTTAATTCTTTTTGTTGCAATGGTGAATGGGATTGATTCCTTAATTTCTCTGTCTGATTTCTCATTGTTAGTATATAGAAATGCAAGTGATTTCTGTGTATTGGTTTTGTATCCTGCAACTTTGCTAAACTCACTGATTAGCTCTAGTAATTTTCGGATACTGTGTTTAGAATTTTCTATGTACATCATCATGTCATCTGCAAACAGTGAGAGCTTTACTTCTTCTTTTCCTATCTGGATTCCTTTTATTTCTTTTTCTTCTCTGATTATTGTAACTAGGATGTCCAGAACTATGTTGAATAACAGTGGTGAAAGTGGACACCCTTGTCTTGCTCCTGATCTTAGGCAGAATGCTTTTCATTTTTAACCATTGAGAATAATGTTTGTTGTAGGCTTATCATATATGGCCTTTGCTATGTTGTGGTAGGTTCCTTCTATGCCCATTTTTTTAAGAGTTTGAATCATAAATGGGTGTTGAAGTTTTTCAAAGTCTTTTTCTGCATCTATTGAGATTATCATACAGTTTTTATCCTTCAATTTGTTAATATGGTGTATCACATTGCTTGATTTGCGTATATTGAAGACTACTTGCATTCCTGGAGTAAACCGAACTTGATCATGGTGTATGAGCTTTTTGATGTGTTGCTGAATTCTGTTTGCTATAATTTTTTTGAGGATTTTTGATTTTTTGATTTCTTCAGTAACCTGTTGGTTATTTAGAAGCATGTTGTTTAATCTCCATGTGTTTGTCTTTCTTATTTTTTCTTCTTGCTCTTGATATCTAGTCTCATAGGCTCGTGATCAGAGAAGATGCTTGATACAATTTCAATTTTCTTGAATTTACTGAGGTTTTTTTGTGATCCAAGATGTGGTCTGTCCTGGAGAGTGTTCCATGTGCACTTGAGACAATGGTGTATTCTTTAGCATTTGTATGGAATGTCCTGATGATATCATTGAAATCCATGTCATCTAATATATCATTTAAGACTTCTCTTTCCATATTAATTTTCTATTTTGATGATCTGTCCATTGGTATGAGTGGGGTGTTAAAGTCTCCTACTAATATTGTGTTACTGTCAATTTCCCCTTTTATGTCTGTTATTGTTTGTCTTATGTATTGAGGTACTCCTATGTTGGGTGCATAGATATTTACAATTGTTATGTCTTCCACTTGGATTGATCCGTTGATCATTATGTAGTGTCCTTCCTTATCTCTTGTAATCTTCTTTAAGGTCTATTTTGTCTGAGGATTGCTACTCCAGCTTTCTTTTGCTTCCCATTTGCAGGGAACATATTTTTCCATCTTCTCATTTTCAGTCTATACATGTCTTTAGGTCTGAAGTGGGTTTGTCATAGACAGCATATATATGGGTCTTATTTTTGTATCCATTCAGCCAGTCTGTGTCTTTTGGTTGGAGCATTTAGTCCATTTTCATTTAAAGTAATTATTGCCATTTTCTTAATTGTTTGTTGTTGATTTGGTGGATCTTTTTTCTTCTCAAGTATTTCTTGACTATATGAGTCCCTTTAACATTTGTTGTAAAGCTGCTTGGGCAGTACTGAATTCTCTTAACTTTTGCTTATCTGAAAAGCTTTTTATTTCTCCATCACTTTTGAATGAGATCCTTGCTGGGTACAGTAATCTTGGTTGTAGACTTTCCCCTTTCAGTACTTTAAATATATCCTGTCATTCCCTTCTGGCCTGCAGAGTTTCTGCTGAAAGATCAGCTGTTAAGTGTATGGGGTTTCCCTTGTATGTTACTCATTGCTTCTCCCTTGCTGCTTTTAATATTCTTTCTTTGTATTTAGTCTCTGTTAGTTTGACTAGTATGTGTCTTGGCATGTTTCTCCTTGGGTTTATCCTATATGGGACTCTTTGTGACTCTTGGACTTGAGTGACTATTTCCTTTTCCATGTTGGGGAAATTTTCAACTATGATTTCTTCAAAAATTTTCTCACACTCTTTCTTTTTCTCTTCTTCTTCTGGGACCCATGTAATTCAAATGTTGGTGCATTTGATATTGTCCCAGAGGTCTCTGAGACTATCCTCAGTTCTTTTCATTCTTTTTACTTTATTCTGCTCTTCAGAAGTTATTTCCACCATTTTATTTTCCAGCTCATTGATTCATTCTTCTGCTTCAGATATTCTGCTACTGATTCCTTATAGAGTATTTTTAATTTTAGTAATTGTGTTGTTTGTCTCTGTATGTTTATTTTTTAATTCTTCCAGGTCTTTGTTAAATGATTCTTGCATTTTCTCCATTTTGTTTTCAAGGTTTTGGTCATCTTTACCATCATTATTCTGAATTCTTTTCCAGGTAGTTTGCCTGTTTCCTCATCGTTTATTTGGACTTCTGTGTTTCTAGTTTGTTCCTTCATTTGTGTAGTATTTCTATGCCTTTTCATTTTTTTTTTAAACTTATTATTTTTGAGGTCTCCTTTTCCTGGCTTTAAGGAACATTGAATTCTTTCTGAAGAAGGTTGAATTCTTTCTTCCTTTTGGTTTCTGCCCTCCTAAGGTTGGTCCAGTGGTTTGTGTAAGCTTCGTATTGGGTGAGATTTGTGCTGAGTTTTTGTTTGTTTGTTTCTTTTTCCTGTGATAGGAAAGGGTGAGTGAGGTGGTAATCCTGTCTCCTGATGATTAGGTTTGTATTTTTGTTTTGTTTGTTGTTCAGATGAGGCATCTTGCACAGGGTGCTACTGGTGCTTGGGTGATGCAGGGTCCCGTATACAAGTGGTTTCCTTTGTGTGAGTTCTCACTATTTGATACTCCCTCAGGTTAGTTCTCTGGTTGTCTAGGGTCTTGGAGTCAGTGCTCCCACTCCAATGGCTCAGGGCTTGATCTCTCTCTTGTTCCGCATTCTGGAAGCATAGTTCTTACAGCCGCAGCACCATCCTCCCTTCTGAACTTCTCTTCTTCCTTGTTTTTTTTTTTTTCTTTTTTCATTTTTGTCAATGGTTTTACTCTGCAGAAGCTTTTAAATCTAGTTAGGTTCCATTTGTTTATTTTTGCTTTTATTTTCTTTGCTTTAGAGATAGATAAAAAAATATTGCTACCGTTTATGTCAAGAAGTGTTCTGCCTATGTTTCATTCTAGCAGCTATAGTAGCTGGTCTTACATTTAGGTCTTTAATCCATCTTGAGTTTATTTTTGTATATGGACAACTTTTTGTCTCATCTTGGTGAAACAATCTATCAATTCTCAGTTAAAAGAAAAAGAAATTCTGGTATTGAAGGATAAAATCAAGATGGAATTAGTAATGGCAAACTCTCCCTGCTTTAAGACTGTCCGGTATTACACATCAGTAGTGGACCTCAGTGGGCAAATGAATTACCAAGAACCACTTTTCTTTTACATGGCACTGATGTCTGTGTGTCCACAGTTCATTGTCAAATAAAGCCTGTCATTTGGGTGCAGCAGCTTTGCATTTTTAATCATCTTTTATTTCCCAATTAGGACTTCCCAGGTGGCTCTGTGATAAAAAAAATTCACCTGCCAATGCAGGAGATGCAAGTTTGATCCCTGGAGAAGGAAGATCCCCTAGAGAAGGAAATGGCACCCACTCCAGTATTCCTGCCTGGTGAATCCCATGGACAGCAGAGCCTGGCGGGCTGCAGTCCATGAGGTCTCAAAGTCAGACACAGCTGAGTGACAGCATGCACATATCTCCCAGTTACCCATTTGCGACAGGTCTGCTGGACAGTATGAGCTATCAAGGCTATGATGTTGCAAATGTTTTATGCTCCTCAGGCAGTTTATCTATTCTGGTAATTGGTGCAGTATTTATAATCTTCCTGTCTTTATCCTGAATGTGTGTCTGCATTTAGAACCATAAATTTCTCTGGATTTGAGTGGCTTTCGACAGCATGGCTTTAACTGTAACATACTCTGTTTGTCTGTATCTGTGTATGTGTGTGTGTGTACACACATCCATATACATGGATATTTATTCCCACACCCACAAACAGGGTAATTTATAGCATAATACACATACAAGCTTTAAAAAATTTCCCAGCACCTGTCGTTAACAGCTGAGTGTTTTCTCTATAGTGTGGTGCTGGGTATTACAGGGAAAAACCCCACTAGAGTTGTCTCTTTAGGCAGAAGTAAGGTGAGAAAGTCTTGGGCAGGAAGCCACGAAGATTGGAGCCTGTATGTTCTGCTGTCAGGACATCTCCCAACAGCCCCTGAGAGAGGGTGACCAGATCTTCTGGCCCGTTGTGCCTGTGTTTGGAACCATACCACCATCAGGAAGATCCTGGAATATGACTCATCAGTGAGTACCAATGGGGAGACACCGATTTTGAAAAGACAATGAAATTTGCAATTGAAAACAACAAAATAATGAAGTAGTGCTTACCTTCTGTTTCTGTTCTTTTTACATCTTTAGTAAAGATGCTGTCTACTGCTGATTATCTGATTTTATTAGCTTTTATTTATCCTTTAAGAAATTTTTAAAAGAAGTTTTATTTACTTATTTATTTGGCTGCACTGGGTACTTTGTCTTTGTAAAGGGAGGCAAAGATTTAGGAAAGTGCTACTTAATTGGGGATTGTCTCATTCATATCACTGGGTGCCTCAGGCATTTTCTATTGTTTTCACATTTTGTTGTAAGTATTAGTTTTATGTCTCCTGTCAGAGTCTAAGCTTCTTGAAGGCTGAAACTGTGCCTTGTATCTCACTTGTATCTGCAGAGCTTTGTTGCATAGCTTAGCATACTACTAAGTTCATGATTGATGCTCAGTGAACGCTAGTCAGTTGAACTTCTCACAGCATATGTGTTAAACTTCTGCTTAGCTCAATCATAGGTTGATGGTTCACTGAGAACTTTGAGTTAAGTGTTTCCTTATTTATTCAGCAGCTCAGAGTATCAGTGTATGGGTTGATTAGGTAGGTATTTTGTTGTATCACTGATTTTCATGCTTTATGTATTTTTTCTCTTTAACTGAGGAATCCTTACTTTAATGGACTCCAGTGTGAAGAGTGTGTACAGTATGTTCAACAGAGGAACAGGCAGTTGCTCTGTTTGAAATTAATAGAAGTTGAGGCCCCAGTCTCAGTGGCCTCCTTGTCATTGCTCCCTCTTCTCTCCTGCTCCACTTCCCTGAGCATCCCCAAATCAAGTGGTCAGTGAACAACCTCCTGGGACTGATAGGGCTCCTCTGAGTATGACTTGTAAGCTGTTCATCTAAAGAAAGTGTCTTTGAGTGTATTATTACATTCAGTCCATCATTTAAAAAAAAACAACAGGCTTTATTTTTCTAGAGAAGTTTAAGCTTTACAGAAAAACTGAGCAGAAATGACAGAGTTTCTATATATCTCCACCCAGCCTGCTTCCAGTTTCCTTACCGTTAACATCTTGCATTGGTGTTGTACATTTGTTATATTTGGGAACCTGATACTGATACATTATTATTTACTAAAGTCTCTGTTTTACTTTAGGATTTACTCTTTGTATTTATAAGAGAGCAAAATTCACCACCCCAAAATGTCAGTTTGGAATGCAGATTATATTGAGCCAAAAACAATCAAAACACCTGGCAAGACATTTTTGACTTTACCCTTAACTGCCTAAAAGAATTTAGATACAGGGCATATTCCCAGAATAAACCTATCTTCAGAGATATCTGCAGAGAATATGGGCTATGTGTGGTAGTGGTGCCTCAGCAGAGTTTAGAGATCAGAGTCTGCTATTTGCTTTCTCTGCCTACCCCAGTAAATATTTGTTTATCAAACATTTATTTTTCTATGTCCATCTGAATCACCTTCCTCCCTTTTGAAGGCCCAAGCCATTGCCTTCAACATCCTCATTTGTTTTTAGCTGAAACTGCTACTTAAGGTGAGGGTTTTGGTCAATTTTAGCAAGTTACTTAGTTTTCCTGGGTCCCTCCTATGTATGCATGTTATTAAATGATTGCTTGATTTTTCTCCTGCTAATCTGTTTCATGTCAACTTAATTCTTAGACCAGCCAGAAGTGTAGAGGAAAATGTCTTCCTCCCTGATATACAATATAGTTAGGTTTTTTTTTTTCTTTCTTTCTTTTTAAAAGTCGAAGTATAGTTGATTTACAATGTTATGTTAGTTTTTGGTATATAGCAAAGCATTTCAGTTATATATATTCATTTATACACAAATAGAAATATGTATACATATATATTCTTTTTCATATTCTTTTCCATTATGGTTTGCTACAGGATATGGAATATAGTTCCCTGTGTTATACAGTAGGACCTTGCTGTTTGTCTGTTTTGTATATAGTGACTTATTCCAGTTCTGTGTGTTTTGAAAAATGCATAAAGTTTTGTATCTACCATTACAGTATCATGCAGAATAGTTTCACTGCCTTAAAAAAGCCTTGTGTTCCACCTGTTTATCCTGGGGTCTGATACTTTTTTTGAGGGATTATAGTTGTTTTACAGTGTTGTACAACAAAGCGAATCAGCCATATGTATACATATATCACCTTCCTCGCCACAGAGTACTGAGCTAAGCTCTCTATGCTATATAGCAGGTTCCTACTAGTTATCTATTTTATACATGGTCGTGTAGATATGTCAATACTAATCTCTCAATTCATCCAATCCTTTCCACTCCAGTGTCCACATGTCCATTCTCTACATCTGCATCTCTACTCCTGCCCTGCAAATAGGCTTTGTACCATTTTTCTAGATTACACATATAAGTGTTAATATATGATATTTGTTTTTCTCTTTCTGACTTCACTCTGTATGACAGACTCTAGGTCCATCCACAACTCTACTAATGACCCAACTTCATTTCTTTTTATGGCTACATAATATTCCATTATATGTATCACATCTTTATCCATTCATCTGTCAGTGGACGTTTAGGTTACTTCCATTTCTTGGCTATTATAAATAGTGCTGCAATGAACATTGGGTTGCATGTGTCTTTTTGAATTATGTTTTTTTTTTTTCCCCAGGGTATATGCCCAATAGTGGGATTGCTGGGTCATATGGTAGTTCTAGCTTTAGTCTTTTTCATACTCTTCTACATAGTGACTCTATCAATTTGCGTTCCCACCAACATTATAAGAGGATTCTCTTTCCTTTACACCCTCTCCAGTATTTATTGTTTGTAGATTTTTTGATGATGGCCACTCCAACCAGTGGGAGGTGATACCTCATTGTAGTTTTGATTTGCACATTGCTAATAATGAGTGATGTTTAGAGTCTTTTCATGTGCCTCTTGGCCTTCTGTATGTCTTCTTTGGAGAAACATCTATTAAGGTCTTCTGTCCTTTCTTTTTTCTTTTTTTGATTGAGTTGTTTGTTTTTTTGATATTGAACTTCATGAACTGTTTGTTTATTTTAGAGATTAATCTCCTGTCAGTTGCTTCATTCGCAAATATTTTCTCCAAATCTGAGGGTTGTCTTTTCCTCTCATTTATGGTTTTCTCTACTGTGCAAAAGCTTTTCAGTTTAATTAGGTCCCATTTGTTTATTTTTGTTTTCATTATTCTGGGAGGTAAATCAAAAATGATCTTGCTGCAATTTATGTCAGAGTGTTCTGTTTTCCTCTAAGAGTTTTATGATTTGTGGTCTTATATTTAGATATTTAATCCATTTTGAGTTATTTTGTGGGGGGGGGTGACATTTTTTAAGGTACACTAATATTCACAAGGGTGGTGGTGACAGGGATCAGGCTTGATACTGTAAAAGCTCTGTCCCTTCATCATAGTTGGAAAAATCTCCAAGTTTATATTGTCAAAGAGGCAAATTGAGATCACCAATGATGAGCATGATCCTCCTCTGTCAACTCAGAAGACGATCTACTGCTTTTGTGCTTCAGAAGAGCTGTAATATATCAATGAAGCTAATTGTCGAGGTAAATTTCACCTTAACAATGCCGTGCATTGTTAGAATATGTTGTGATATATTTGAATTGAATGTGTATTAATATGTGGGTAAAGGTTACTTTTGACTATTTTCACATCCAGATTCTAGACCTGTCCTTCCAAATACTGACTTGTGCAAAACATTTTCCTTACTTTGAGGGCCTGTCTTTGACTTTGGCACACTGCTAACTATGCACGAAATTTTTAGAATGACACTGACAATGAATACAAAATATTAATAAACCAACAAGACAAGCAGTTTTTAGAAATCACATTATGTACAGTTAATGCTTAACTGACCTTTTCTGCAGTTACTTAAATCTTTTAAAAATTCATTTAATTTCGAAGGCAGAGTATTATCCTATTTATATGTAAATTGTCTTTAATTCATGCATTGATTTAGAAGACAAATCCAAAAGATCTTTTACCACAAGTGACCTTTTTGACTCTACACTTCTGGGAAAACTGTGAAGTGGTTTCTTGGTGACCCCGGATCCACCTGTGGTACAACATGTGCCAAGTCTGTTCTGTGTAAGTCACTCACCATTGTATGGTTTTCAGCCAACACTGAATTATTAGCAGTGTAATTGTTCTAGTTACTATCAGAAGTTCCACAGAACCATTTACGAGGACTTTTTTTTTTTTTTCTGTTTTCATTTTAATTTGACAAATCTAATTAGAAACTTTACTAAGAAATATTGTTGGTTATTCAAAGAAAGGGCTTCCAAGGTGGCACTAGTGGTAAAGAATCCACCTGTCAGTGCAGGAGACACAGGAGATGAGGGTTAGATCTCTGGTCAGGAAGATCCCCTGAAGGAGAAAATGGCTACCTACTCCATATTCTTGCCTGGAGAATCCCATGGACAGAGGAGCCTGGTGGGCTATGGACCATTGGGTCACAAAGATCCAAAGGGTTGGGAACAACCGAACGTCTGAAAACATTCAAAGAAGACAGAGTTAGGTATTTAGTAGGTATTGCTTCCAAAGACTCTGGATGTCAGAGAAATGCTTACATTTATATTGGGCTTCCCTGGTGGCTCAGGCAGTAAAGAATCCGCTTGCAATGCAGGAGACCTGGGTGTGATCCCTGGATCGGGAAGATCCCCTGGAGAAGGGAATGGCTACCCACTCCAGTATTCTTAACCTGTAGAATTCCATGGACAGAGGAGCTTGGCAGTTACAGACATGGAGTAGCAGAGAGTCGAAAATGACTGAGCGATTAACACTTTTGGGCTTACTGCCTGCCATAAATACATGATAATCCAGAGAATCTTAGGAAAGCAAGCAGAACAAGTTAACGTCAATATTCTTGGTGCAATATATATTTATTCAACTCGATTTTCTACCTGTGTTTAGTTCACTTTAGGAAATTGTCTAAAGACAATGCTTCAAAATAAGTTTTCTTTCTTCTGGAGATGCATATAATTCAAAATTGCCTACTGTTGGTTTTTAATGGATAAAATGTGAATAACTTAAATCTTAATCAATGTAAAACATTGGAAGTAAAGTTAAAACATGCTATACGTGCATGCTTAGTCACTCAGTTATGTCCGACTCTTTGCTACTCCTTGGACTGTAGCTCACCAGGCTCCTCTGTCCATGGGATTTCCCAGGCAAGAATACTAGAGTGGGTAGCCATTCCCTTCTCCAGGGAATCTTCCCATCCCTGGGATGAAACCCACATCTCCTGCATTGGCAGGCAGATTCTTTACCCCTGAGCCACTTGGGAACAAAAACTTGCCATATATGATACAGGTACCATATACACATATATGTGTGCATATCTGTGTGAGTGTTAGTTGCTCTGTCATGTCTGACTTTTTGCGACCCCATGGAGTGTAGCCCACCAGGCTCCTCTGTCCATGGGATTTCCCAGGCAAGAATACCGAAATGGGTTGCCATTTCCTTCTCCAGGGTATCAAACCAGCATCTCCTGCATTGGCAGGCGGATTCTTTACCTCTGCCTCACCTGGGAACCTAGTGGAAGGGTGCCAGATACTATTAGAGCATGTAACAAAGTACCCATCCTGGGCTGAGGAATGGAGGAGGGCTTCTCTGAGCAAGTAACATTTAAGCAGTACTCATAAAAGAAAAGAAAGAAAGTGAAGTTGCTCAGTCATGTCCGACTCTTTGCGACCCCATGGGCTATAGCCCACCAGCTATAGTGGGATTTTCCATGGCAAGAGTATTGGAGTGGGTTGCCATTTCCTTCTCCAGGGAATCTGAGTCTCCCGGATTGTAGGCAGATGCTTTACCATCTGAGTTAAGACAGTACTCATAGGAATGGATAAATATGCCAGAAAATATTAGTATGTATAAAAACTGTACTAGGGATTTTCTGCTAATTCACATGTCCTGATACTTAGCTCATCCTTCTTAGAGTTGATGCCATTTATATAAATATGAATTTTTTAATATAAGAAAGCATTTCCTTTTACACCTGTGATAAGATTTCACTCACATGGGTCATTACATGGAAGCCCCTGCTCTTTATCCCTTCATAGGTAGAAGATGCTGACAAAATAGCATATCATACAGTGAGGGGTAGTAAAACATGTCTCTAAGATAGAAGGACCCTTTTTCTTCCCTTTCTTTTGATTTTTTCTTCTCTTTTATTATGTTTCCTTCCCCACTCCTCCATTTCCTCCCTGCTTTTTTTTTTTTTAAATTGGCTTTCCCATGTAAGATGATTACCAGGATTCTGAAAGATGAAAGAAACCCCGTGATTTCTCCCCATGGATTAAACTTCTCACTAGAACTTGAATAACCAGGTAGTATTTTTAAGCTGTAAAAATGCCTCTGGCTTCTCCTAGCCCTTTGTGAATAAACTCAGAGAATGTACTGAAGTTAATTTTTAAACTCATTGAATTGTATTTAAACACATAAAAGTGTATTTTTTTCTAGATCAATTTAGTAATATATAGACATGACCCTTGATGGAATGGGAAAATCATCTCATTGATTCATACACTCATTCATTCATTGTTTATTCACAAGTGTTTATCAAATCTTTACTTTGTGATAGGGCTTGTTCAAGGCACTGAGGATACAAAGATGAAAAAGATGTATATGTCTTCGTGTCTATCTTCTCTCACATTTGTCTAGAACAATTCCAGCTTTTCCAGATGATAATTAAAATTGTATGTAAACATCAGGCACATATTCCATGCCAGGCACCATTTTTAGCATTTGATATACATGTCTTCATCATGTCCCTATGAGGTAGGTTCTATTATTATTCCCATTTTATAGATGAAGTGAGACTTAGTTGAAATAACTTATTAGAGGTCAGTTATTGGCAAGTAGCACAGCTAGAGTTTGAACCATCTGCATTCTAAAGCATATGTACATTTCTTCCTGAAATCCTTGTGAGTAATTTAGTAACTTGAGGAATTTTAGTTTAAGATGTCAACCAAAGTAAACTTCTAAAACTTAAAGGTGTTTTAAATTCCTGGAATTTGCTTACAGGTCATGGTCTTGTTTCTTGGTTTCCTACCAGAAGACATCCATTGACAGGATTTTGTAGATGAGAAAATTTAGGAACCTGCTAGTTAAGTAACTTGCCCAAGGTCAAGTTGTTGGGAAGAACATGCTTGGGATTCAACCCAGAGCTGCTTATTTTGAACGATCAAGCTCTCCTTCTAAAAAGGAGCTATATTTTTTAAAATGTTGCTATTTTTTCTGATTTTAGTACTCACTCATGCTGAATGTAGAAATGTTACAAAACACATTCAAATGAATAACAACAACAAAAATAAACAACACTGAATTTTTCTTCTGTCTCTATCCCCATAGATATTCCTATCAGTTCACTTTAGTCAATCAGTTGTGTCACTCTTTGTGACCCCATGGACTGCAGCATGCCAAGCTTCCCTGTCCATTACCAATTCCCGGAACTTACTCAAACTACTGTCCATAGAGTCAGCGATGCCATCCAACCATCTCATCCTCTATCGTCCCCTTTTCCTCCTGCCTTCAATCTTTCCCAGTGTCAGGGTCTTTTCAAATGAGTCAGTTCTTTTCATCAGGTGGCCAAAGTATTGGAGTTTCAGCTTCAGCATCAGTCCTTCCAATGAATATATAGGACTGATTTCCTTTAGGATGAACTGGTTGGATCTCCTTGCAGTCCAAAGGACTCTCAAGAATCTACTCCAACACCACAGTTCAAAAGCATCAATTCTTCGGTGCTCAGCTTGCTTTATAGTCCAACTCACACATCCACACATGACTATTGGAAAAACCATAGCTTTGGCTAGACGGACCTTTTTTGGCAAAGTAGTGTCTGCTTTTTAAAATACTGTCTAACTTGGTCATAAGTTTTCTTCCAAAGAGCAAGCATCTTTTAATTTCATGGCTGCAGTCATCATCTGCAGTGATTTTGGAGCTCCCCCAAAATAAAGTCTCTCACTGTTTCCTTTGTTTTCCCATCTATTTGCCATGAAGTGATGGGACCAGATGCCATGATCTTCATTTTCTGAATGTTGAGTTTTAAGCCAACATTTTCACTCTCTTCTTTCACTTTCATTAAGAGGCTCTTTCATTCTTCTTTGCTTTCTGCCATAACGGTGGTGTCTGCATATCTGAGGTTATTGATATTTCTCCCAGCAATCTTGATTCCAGCTTGTGCTTCATCCAGTCCAGCATTTCTCATGATGTACTCTGCATATAAGTTAAATAAGCAGGGTGACAATATATAGCCTTGACATACTCCTTCCCAATTTGGAACCAGTCCATTTTTCCATGTCCAGTTCTAACTATTGCTTCCTAACCTGCATACGGATTTCTCAGGAGGAAGGTCAGGTGCTCTGGTATTCCCATCTCTTGAAGAATTTTCCAGTTTGTTGTGATCCACATAGTCAAAGGCTTTGGTGTAGTCAATAAAGCAGAAATAGATGTTTTTCTGGAACTCTCTTGCTTTTACAATGATCCAACGGATGTTGGCAATTTGATCTCTGGTTCCTCTGCCTTTTCTAAATCATGCTTGAACATCTGGAAGTTCACGGTTCATGTCCTGTTGAAGCCTGACTTGGAGAACTTTGAGAATTACTTTGCTGGCATGTGAGATAAGTGCAATTGTTGGGTATTTTGAGCATTCTTTGTCATTGCCTTTCTTTGGGATTGGAATGAAAACCTACCTTTTCCAATCCTGTGGCCACTGCTGAGCTTTCCAAATTTGCTCACATATTGAGTGCAGCACTTGAACAGCATCATCTTTTAGGATTTGAAATAGCTCAACTGGAATGCCATCACCTCCACTAGCTTTGATCCTAGTGATGCTTCCTAAGGCCCACTTGATTTCACATTCCAGGATATCTGGCTCTAGGTGAGTGATCACACCATCATGATTATCTGGGTCGTGAAGATCTTTTTTGTATAGTTCTTCTGTTTATTCTTGCCACCTCTTCTTAATATCTTCTGCTGCTGTTAGGTCCATACCATTTCTGTCCTTTATTGTGTCCATCTGTGCATGAAAAGTTCCCTTGGTATCTCTAATTTTCTTGAAGAGATCTCTAGTCTTTCCCATTCTATTGTTTCCCTCTGTTTCTTTGCACTGATCACTGAGGAAAGCTTTCTCTTCTCTTCTTGCTGTTCTTTGGAACTCTGCATTCAAATGGGTATATCTTTGCTTTTCTTGCAGGAGAATGTGATCGCATGTCCTTCTACTTCTGTCACTAATGAAATGCGCATTGTGAGTTTTTCCCCCCTGCTGTTTGGTACCTGTGCATTGGTTTTTTTTCTAGCCTGAAGCTGTTTGCTCCTGGAGGAAAGGGAAAACTTCATTTAGTTCTGTCTCCCATAACACCTGTCCCCCTTACTAAGCATATGGTAAATTCTCAATAAATACTTGTTGCTTTAAATTGAATTGAAATCACCCACTGCCCATCATACACCCCTTTTACAACTACAGGATATAACACAAACCCAGAGTCCAGAAGAAGGAAGGGAATCCTGTTTTTCTATCATTCTCAAATTCCTTCCCCCTGTGGCTGGGAAACTGCTCAGTTGTGCTTTTGTCTGGGTTGAAACTCAGAGGACACTAAGGTCAGCTTTCAGATGCAGCTGAGAGCAAAGCAGCAGCCATGAATAAATTCCCCACCAGTCCCTGGCTTATGTCAGGAGTATGGTAAATGTTAGCAGAATGCATCAAGGAGTCACTTCCCTCCATGGGGGTTTAATGGTGCACTCTCTGCCTGCAGTGTACAAAACAGGCTCATGGATTTCCACCAGGCTACAGATTCCATAAGATGTGTACCATCTCCCGGTTACCAAGGATCTCAGTCGCCGTACCCAATCCTGGGGTCATCAGTCTCTCATGAAGCTCCCACCCCCGCATTGACAAGACACATCTGCAATCCCTGAAGCCTTACTCCTCTGACCCTTTGGACTATAGACCATATCATATCAAGTCTTTACTAATTTGTAAATATTCAATTAAATAAGCCATGGTGGTGCTTCTTCACCCTCTAGTGACCTGTTGATGGGCCCACAATGATAAAGTGTGGCAAGCGATCCCATATTCTCCCCTTTTCAGTTTGGCTCCAAATTTCCCTTTCTAGCCTGACTCAGTTAGCCAAAGCAGAGAGCAAGTGAACTTGGCACTAATGAGAGATTGCTCAGATTAGTATTATGCTTGTAAACAACTCTCTATCAAGATAGGGTTAATTTTCTCACTGTGATTGTGTTTCCTTAATACCGCCTCTCTCTAGCATGTCAGTTCTGCCTCTGATCCCTACCTCACAGCCTTAGTCTTTGGGTTTCCCTTGCACGAGCTCTAGTCTGGGATTTTTCTGTCCAGGCTCCCTTGCATCATTCTAGTCTCATATGCTACCTGTCCTGTAAGGCCTTCCTTCATCACCTGAGCTAAAGGATCATCTTTCTTCCCAACCCCTTGTAAGTCACTCTCTGTGATATCACCTGTTTTATGGACTTCATCCTGATACATGCTAAAATTAGTTTGAGGGCTGAGAACCAGAGGTGAAACCCCTGTGCATGGGGTCCTAACATTTCCCTTTGACAAGTTCTTCAACTTTGGGCTTAACTTTCTTTTTTTGCTATTTTATATCAAGTATTCTGTTTTTTAAAATGCTAATGCCTTTGAAATACTATAAAACAATTTTTGGATAAGTTATACAAGTGGCTTATTACTTTACTTCCATCTTTCATCATTCAGGAAAGCAGTACCCTCTCCTGTTACTTTATTTGTAGAAGAACTTTTGCTTTTCTAAAAGTCATCAAATTATTTTATCTTATATTTTTATAGTAGACTTTGCAGTTGAGAGAGCTAGTAATATCATATGAACTTTGTCATGAGGAGATTGGGCCCTAGAGAAGTCAAGTGGCTGTAAATTTATCTCTTTTTAAATTTGAAATGTAGTGAAGTACTGCAGGTGATGGCCTTGTTTCCTGTGACTCATACCCCTCCTCC
Organism: Cervus canadensis; assembly: GCF_019320065.1. Classification (NCBI taxonomy): domain Eukaryota; kingdom Metazoa; phylum Chordata; class Mammalia; order Artiodactyla; family Cervidae; genus Cervus; species Cervus canadensis. The sequence continues at coordinate 19,759,823 of NC_057407.1, read as the reverse complement.
TTTTCTTACTCTTTCTGCTCTTTTAGTATTAACCTCTTTACTAATCTTTCTGGTATGCCATTTTTTACATTTTCAAGGATTTTGCCTAGGTCTTTAATTTCTTCATGTAGGTCTGGTTTGATCTCTGTGCAGTCCAAGGGACTCTAAAGAGTCTTCTCCAACGCCGCAGTTAAAAAGCATCAATTCTTTGGCGCTCAGCTTTCTTTGTGGTCCAAATGGACATGATTACTGGAAAAACCATAACTTTGACTAGATGGACCTTTGTCAGCAAAGTAATGTCTCTGTTTTTTAATATGCTGTCTAGGTTTGTCATAGCTTTTCTTCCAAGGAGCAAGCATCTTTTAATTTCATGGCTGACGTCACCATCTGCAGTGATTTTGGAGTTTTTGAATGTTTAGTTTTAAGCCAGCTTTTTCACTCTACCCTTTCACTTTCATCAAGAGTCTCTTCAGTTCCTCAGATTTCTGCCATAAGGGTGGTGTCATCTGCATATCTGCAGTTATTGATATTATAAGTTTGAAGACTATTTAAAAAGAATTATTAAACTGGTGTGAATGGGCTTACAAATGCTTTCTCTGTTCTTTTGGCATTCTTCCTCCTGGGGAGTATAACAAATGTCAGTCCTTGGAGTCAGAAAACCTGGATGTTTTCCCTACTTTTTCAGTTATTTGCTATTTGACTTTGGTAAACTCACTTCTGTGCTGAGTTTTGGTTTCTTATATAACAGAGGTTTTAAAACTTTCCTTATCTAAAAGCCAGTGTTACTGTTTGTTGAAATGATGGTCTTACTTAGATTGTTTAAAAAAAAAAAGATTCTGGTTGAAACAATGTCATGGGCTTGGTGTACGATGACACGGTTTGGAAACCAGTGATCAATAATGGACATAATAATACTACTCTGCCTGACTCTCTATATCCTCCCTATGATAATATAAAGTATATGAAAGAATTTTATAAAATTGACTTTGTTCTATTATGATGTCATCATGAAGATTTCATACCTTCCTTAAGTTCATCCATCAAACATGAAACTACAAACCCAGACTGAAAATTTTAAAGTCTTAAAATTGAGCAGCCATATTGTGGTTTAGGAATGTTTTAATTCAACAAGAGGACTGAGTGTAGAAACGCTTGGGAAAATACCAATCAAGAAGGTTATTGAAGGCAAAATGAGGATGCAACTATATGAAAGGAGATGGTATTAAGCCAGAAATTGGGCTGGCATTGTTTGGCATTAATTAAACTTGTAACAAGTCACAATAATTCCACTGTAACCCATCTGGGAAGCTATAATCTAGTTCCCAAGTGAATAAACCATGAGGCCAAAGGCCGAATAGTTTAACAAAAGGGAATTAGATGATTATCTTGTAAACTAGAGGAGCAATGATATTGTGGCTTAATTAGAGAGCTCGGTAGGAAGCTCAAGTTACAGCAAGAGTTTTAAAGCAGTTGCCTGGTCATTTGCAAGATGTTAGAAAGGTTTTATTTATGAGAAAAAAGAAGTACCAAATGGCCACTGAAATTTAAAGGTTGAAACTCAGGGAAAACAAATGCTGCAATGGCACATGGTAGTTGAGGGGAAATGCTGGGGAGAATGATTTAATATAGTGTTTATAGAGACTAATGGAATAAACAAAGAGTGGTTCATTAGTGATCAAGAAATTGCATTGACAGGTATTAGACACCCTACAATCAGGGGGATTAAGTCTAAGGAGATGCTTAGGCTTAATTGAACACAGAGTTAGAGAGTGCATTAATAAATAGATATTCTGGGTTTTGATCTTGGGTTAATTGTTGGGTTTCAACTGTTTTGACATTTCTTTGATTTGACTATTGCTGAGCAGATCATAACTGTTAATGTCTATCTTTTTGCCTGAAATATTTGATTAAAGTTTGATGATTTTCCCTGAAAATTATCTCATTACTTTTGTATGACATGCCATAGGAAACATAATTTTGTTCTGATTAGTGACTTTACCTACTCTGATTATTGACTTTATGAATCTGTGGTACCTAAACAAACACAAATAAATAAGAGATGTGAACAATACACATAGTCTGTCATTGGTTTGTTTAATTTTTGTCTCAGTGATAATCTGCATGTTTCTGGGTACCAGATTACTAACCCAAGTCCTGTATACACATCGTGGGGACAAAATCATTCAGAGTTTCAACTGTAGCTTTTTTCTCTGAAGAAGGCAGCTTCTCATAGGACAGTCTAGACAAACTTACTGGTTCAACTTTGAGTTAGAAATCTTTGTAAATCGTTCCATACAAACATTGTTTTTTTCTCCTTACAACACTGTTAAGAATCTGTCATCAATGCCTGCACTAATCCTTGGTTGCCTGGATTGAGCACTCCTCTGATTTGCCTAAGGAAAAGAGCCAAAATTGTGTCTACAGATTTTCAGTTTGATGACACCTTGGCTTAATGAAAATTCTTGAAGAAGAGAATGTGGTTTTTTTTTTTTAAGTTCCAGGCTGGTAAAAATGAACAATTTTGCATAAGAAATAAATCCTTAGCATTAAGATAAATGAGAAGCACCGATGATGTGAAACTAAGTTCGCTTTGACATAGATAAGGGAGCTAAGTAGGATTCTATGGGAATTCACACACTGGATCTAAATCTCTTTTTAATTACTGCATCAAGAAATATGCTTTTCCCCTCTCATGACTATTCAAATACTTGCCTTTAGCACTTTTTAAACAAAAACAACCTTGTTCAGTGACCTAGTTTGACCATGTGCTCTTTAACTGGAAGCCTGGGAAGGAAGTGAGACCCTCCTCTTACTGGGATGTGCCATGGAGGCCCTTACACTTTTCCTGAGCTACTTAGTCACTCACCACTCTAGGGAGTGGGACCATTCCTGGCATTCTCAGATGCTTTAACACCCAGACCACTCAGCTCCTATTTTGAGATTACTCTGACAGATTTCTTAACACTTTGGAAGAGCTATTCAGATTATAACCCTAAAAAGCAGATGAAAAGATTTTGTTTTTACTTTATTTAATTAATTATTTTTGTTTGGCTGCTCTGGGTCTTCATTGCTTCCCTTGTGTTTTCTTTAGTTGCGGTGTATGAGCTTCTCATCACGGTGCCTTCTCTTGTAGCAGAGCACGAACTCTAGGGTGTACAGGCTTCAGTAGTTGTGGCTCATGGGCTCTAGAGATTAAATGATTTTTGAAAAATGGGATAGAGAGATAAATAATTGAGTTCAAAGCACTGGTGTGTCCAGGGAGATTCTTACAACTCAAAAGATAAATTAAGAGCTAGGCTTTGACCTCACCAAAAATGTTGCCATGTTGACTGACAGGAAAGTGTATTTCATACAGTAAGTAGGCTAGCCTTAGGCTAGGAAAGAAGATTGATTTGGAAAAGGAATGCAGGTGGGATTTCAGAAATAAGAGTCAGTTTCATTCATTACTTAAGGCTTAGAAGTAAAGGAGGGCAATGGAGAGTCCACAGAAATATATTACTAGATTAGAGTTTCCTGAGAGGGAAATGTTAGGTTGTGAATGGCTGTAAGTTATTCACCTGGCTTTTGGAAGTAGGAGAAGGAAAATACGGTCAGGGGTATTAGTTGCAGGCACCAGAATCTACACTGGCCAGTTTAAATAGAAAATGAATTTATTAAAGGGTATACAACATTTCAGATTCCCATGTGGCTCAGTGATAAAGAATCTGCCTGCTAAGTAGGAGATGCAGGTTTGATCTCTGGATTGGGAGGATTCCCTGGAGAAGGAAATGGCAACCCACTCCAGTATGCTTGCCTGGGAAATCCCACAGACAGAGGAGATTGGCAGGCTACAGTCCACGGGGTCACGAAGAGTTGGACACGACTTAGCGACTGAAGAACAACAACACTGCAGCATTTCAAAGAATCATTGGGAATCCCAGAGAATCAGACTTGAGGCTAAGCTTCTGGGACTAGTGCCCAAAACTATACTGCAGAATTGGCCTGGGAAGAAAATGTCTATTGACACAGCAGCTGGCTATAGAGCCATACTATGGAACTCAGTAATGTGGGGATTTTCACCATCCATTCACTGAATGCCGGAAAGTTTTCTCAACTGTAACCCCAATAGATACCAAGGATTTAATTTTACCACAATTTTCCCTAAGATCTCTGAAAGCAAGACTCCTCTCCCACTGCCTCCACCAGCAAAATAGCTTCCAACCTACAGTTGTTTTTTCTTTACTTCCCATTTCTCACTTGTTCATTTCAGTGAGTGGACTGAGACAACCTTTAAATTAACTTGCATTTTTGGTTGAAATACAATTTACTTTATGTAAATGTACATACAATTTACTTTATGAAAAATGCTCCTGTAATCATTATTCTATCTTATAAATAACAAATATTTATTTATTTAAACTAAAGGTGGAATCTGTGCTAACTAACATTTGTAAGTTCATCTCAAGATGTGTGTTTTGCAAAGCAAATGGCTCAGTGATAAATTTAACTTTGGGAAATGTTGGAATAAAGAAACAAAATTTCTTTAATTTAGGATTAAGGTGGATATGGAAAACATCCCAAAGGATATTGAATGTGCCACATTTCCTAAAAAGGTATTTGGGCCACGGAACTTTTTTTTTTTTTTTTAACAAGGGAACATGTTCTAAGGAATGCAGTTTGAGAAACTGCATTATGTTGAGGCAGTCCGAGCATGAATTGGAAAAGAATTTCAAACTTGGAACATTTCAGAAGGGAGTGAGTCTATTAAGTGCAAGGCACTGTGAGTGCAGTGGGTCGACTCCTGACAGACTGTTAAGAGCCAACCAGTTCCCTGAGTTATTAGCCAATTTTTATAGCTTCAAGACAAAACTCCTGCTGAAAGGTTGGCATTAGATGATTGGTTAGGGCACTATAAGGACGAGCACTGGAGTGGGCGTTTTTGCCTAGTATGGCTCAGGAAGACTGCTGGTGATGATCAGGGGGTCTTTTGGCAAGGTTACAAAGGGGTTCAGTTGGGGCTCAGTCAGCTTCAGAGTGACCTTGATTCTGGGCTCCTCTTCTGTGGTCTTGGTACGGGGCCTCACACCTGTTGCCTTGGGGCAGGACTCATCACATTAGACTGTGATCTCTTTGAGGAAAAGGTTTGTGACTTACTTATCTCTGTCTTTCTAATACTTAAATCAGTGCATGACGTATAGTGACGTTTACTGAGTTGATCAAAACGATGTAGGGAAAAACAATTTCTTTTCAACCCTATTTCCCACTGCTGTTTTTATGTTATAGGAAGACCATAATCTCTGGAGTCAGACTTCAATTTCTTGCATGTCTTGGAGTCTTGAATTCCTGGTGTATCATTTGAAAAGACTCCTCTGTTAAGTGTTACCTTTCGAGTTTGGGACAATGGAATTCCAAGGGACAAACTGATAATGTGTTATAGGTTAAAGTTATTAATGTATGGGTATTCCTGATCTTCACAGTTTCCCTAGCTTCCACACAGAAAGAATTTGTTTTCCCTTGGTAAACTTCCAGGTCCTCTCAAAACTAAAGAAAGTGGAAGAAAACTATAAGAGATTGAGAAGTTGCATTGAATTATGTAATAAAGAGTTGAGAGGTGAAGAGAGTGAGCAGGACACAGGGCCCAGCTTGGGTGAGAGCATTTGAACAAGGGCCAAGAGGAAGAGCATTAGTGAGCCAGCTGCCAACCACATGAAGAAACTTGGGAAAAGCAGCTATGCAAGAGAATCATTGTAGAGTGTTTTATATGCTTTATATGCATTAAAAATGAACTCCTTCCTTTCACAGTTTGTTATGTGTCCACAGGAAAATGAGAAGAGCTTTCTGGATCTTGGATTGCATTTCTCTCTCTATGACATGGTAGTATGACTGGATCACATAGATCCTAGGACTTTTAGTGAAATCACATTTAATTCTCTATTTTTCTTTCTTTCTCTTTTCCCCCCCTGGTTTTCCCCTCAACTCTTCCCACTATCCTCATTCCCCAGCCAAAACTACTGGGCTTCAAATCATTGGATGACATCATTCTGTTTTAAGTAGTGATATTAATTCTTGTTAGAAAGGAAACTTGGTCCACATTTGGAATACCCGTGAGCCTGTGGCAAATTCCTTTTTGAGAAAGTGACCACTCTCCTGGTGTCTAAACGTCCTAAACTTCCTTTTGCTAATGTAGCAGAAAAAAATGGCCACTTGAGGTTTTCTGATGATGTGTAAGATAGCACCATTTTAGGTGGTACAGCTTTTAGCGCCACTCCTCACTTAATGGGAGATCACTGGCACTGGTTTTGACAGTGTGTTTAGTTTTCTTGTTTCAGTTTCCTAGGAACTTCCATCCCCAGTGCCAGTCTTTTGTCTTTGAGCTTTAAATCTTGCAGTTCCTCTGTTTGCCTTCTGATATCCACTCATCTAACCAGCTGAAAGAAGGGAAGTTAACTTCTGCTTTGCCAGGGCCAGTGCAGTTGAGGCAAAAATCTGACTGCTTGCCTAGCTTATGGAAGGCAGATGTTTGCATCTGAAAATCCTGACTTTGATGCTAACTTGACAGTGTGGTACTTTCCTTCCATTTGTACTTTCTTTGATTTCAAGTATGGCTGAGTGTGACCTTAGTCTCATCCTTGGTTTTTTCCTTCTTAGTCAATGCTCTCTTGCACTTTACTTTTTATAAATATCATATAGGATGAGTCAAAGCACTCATTTGTTTTTCCCAAAGAACTGTTTTAATATCCTACAATTTAGAAATAGGAAGTCATAGAAAAGTTAAGGTGAACCATGTTTTCATATTCTTTCTTAGGCACGCTTCTTTCCCAGTCTGGGTTTGCATTGTCACAGCTTAATAGCAATGGAAATTACAAGAGCTTTAACCCTGCAGTCCACTGTGTCATTGTTAATGCAGTCCATCCACTTACCCACCCACCCATCCACTCACAGCTGAAGAAATCCTGTTTCATTTTGAAATTGACCCTCTGGCTCTGTTTCTGAAAGACAATCTGGGAGTTTTCTGCATCCTTGACTGGATTGTTGCAAAACCATTTTGGCAGATACAATTACAGTGTATCTAACGTGTGTTTGTGGTGTGTGTGTGTGTATGCACACTTGTTTTCCTACCCAGATAGGACAGTCTTGCCCTAAGGAATTGATGGTATGACCCATCAACTCTAAGCCCCTTTGGGATTGGTGGGAGTAACAGGTGGAGGGAACGCAGCAGAATGGAAAGTGTGCCGGGCTGAATGTCAGCAGATAGGCTTTCCAATCCTGCTTGTACCAACAATTTACTGTGTGACCTTGGGCAACTTACTCAACCTCTCTAGGAGTCCATTCTCTTACCTGGAAAGCAGAGTTAATAATACATGCCCTTCTTAACTCAGAGGACTAGAGGGCAAATAAAGTGAGATTGTGACTGTTTGGGAAGTTTGAAAGGAGTGGTAAACCCAGTAATCTGCAAATAAACTTCAGGGTGCCCTGCAGAGGGATATCTCTATCTGAAGTAAAAGGCACTATTAGAGGGAATAGCTAATGTGGAGTAGCCTTTCACTTCATTTCAAAATAAAATGCAAGCCTGGGCGAGAGAGCTAGTAACGCTGTAAGACGAGAAACTTCCCTCGTTTATGTGCGGGGCAAGGTGCTGATACTGTCAGTAAAGCCAGTCATAATGGTTACCCCATCATGTTGCCATTCTGCTTTAGCAAATATGTTATCAAAGAACACAGCCTGTCACTTACCATGTAATTTGGTGGTTAAGTGCATGGGCTTTGGCATCATTCACACCTCAGTTTGAATCCTGGTTTTGCTACTTACTAGCTGAATGCCCTGGGACACGTTTATCTCTTTAATCCATAGTTTTATTATTTACAAAATGGACAAAGTAGCACCTCTCTCTGTAGAGTAGGGGTAATGCATTAAAGTGCTTCACATGCTTCCAGGTCATAATAAGAACTCAATAAATGATAGGTATTAGTAGCTAACAGTAGCTGTGGGGAGTATGGTTGAATATTTTTTTCCCCTTGTGCTTTTCTGAACTTCCAAGTGTTTCATAATGGCTTTCCCCCCAGTTTTGTTAAGATATAATTGACAAATAATATAATGACTTTCTAAAGGTCAAATTTAAAGGTACTGGTTATTGTAAATTAATGCAACCGTGAATGAAGATTAATTATGTTCAGGAATTGTTGTAGTGAGCCTGTCATGATTGCTTCCTAACATTTCCACTGGGCTTTAGAAATTACACAGCACTTTTACAGATGTTGTCTCATGCATCACTTATAACCAGCCTGTGGAGTCAGTACTAGTCATATTCCCATTCTGAAGATCTGGAGGCTGGGGGGGTCACAAAGAAATGTACATAGTTATGCAGCTCATGAAGTGGTAGATCTCAAATGTGCCAGAGAAGATTGCATTCAGACGCAATGAACGGACACCCAATTATGGTGGTATAGTGGTCAGTGGTCTGGATTCTCCACAGAAAGAGAACCAATAAGGAAGATCTCTCTCTTTCATAGATATATGTGTGTGTGTGTGTGTGTGTATTTCCTGTGTGTGTGTATAAAGATAGAGAGAGGACAGAAGAGATTGATTTATTTTAAGGAATGGCTCATATAGCTGTGAGAGGCCTGACAGACTCTGCAGGATAGTCTGGCAGGCTGGAGAACCAGGGAGGAGTTAATTTTGGAGCTCAAGTATGAAGGCTGCCTGCTGGCAGAATTTCCTCTTGCTCTGGGTGGATCAGTTTTTTCCTAAGGTCTTCAACTGGTTGGAGACACCCATCCACATTACAGAGGGCGATGTGTTTTATTCACAGTCTACTGATTTTAAGGTTGAGAGCATGCGTGCTAAGTCACTTCAGTTGTGTCTGACTCTGCAACCCTATGGACTGTAGCTTGCCTGGCTCCTCTGTTCATGAGATTTTCCAAGTAAGAATACTGGAGTGGTTTGCCATGCCCTCCTCCAGGGGATCTTCCCAACCCAAGGATCAAACCCATGTCTCTTACATCGCCCTTGTTGGCAGGTAGGTTCTTTACCACTAGCGCCACCTGGGAAACCCAATTTCAAGGTTAATCTCGTCTAAAAAATACCTTCACAGCAACATTCAGGTATGTTTGACCAACTATCTGGGAGCTATGACCAAACCATAGTGAAAGTGAAAGTGAAATTGCTCAGTCATGTCCGACTCTTTGCGACCCCGTGGACTGTAACCCACCAGGCTCCTCCATTCATGGGATTCTCCAGGCAAGAATACTGGAGTGGGTTGCCATGCCTTCCTTGCCATGCCAAACCATGTTGACACCTAAATTTAACAATCACAAACGGCTTAATTAAAGAGGGGTTTACTTTTCCTAGGATACTTCAACAAATTCAGAGTCATCAGCTCCTCCTGTCTTTCTGCCTGGCTATGTCTTGCCATGGGACATGTGACCTCATGCTTACAAACTGGCCGCTCCACCTTTGGCCATCAGAGGCAGGAGGAAGGGGAAAGGCAGTAGGCAAAAAGCAAAAATGAACAAACCGCTTGTGTCATCCGAGTCTTCCCATTGCAGCAGACTTTCCTGGAGGCCCCACCTCGCAACTTCTTATTGATCTTATTAGTCAATTAATATATTTTGGATCATTCCTAGATGCAAGGAATTTGGGGAGATTAGTATTGTTATGAATGTCACTCAAAAAAAAAAAAATCAAGGTTCTATTAGTAACAGAAAAAGGGAGAATAGATACACTGCAGGAGTGTGGTGGTGTTTTGATGCCATGTCATTACTCTTTGTGCTACACCAAATTGCTCACCATACATGCCAGGAAGTGTCTGCCCTTGGTTGCACTGCCTTTTGAATTAGTCACTGAGTTGTCTTTGGATATTTGAGCCCATCATCTAAACAAAATTACCTTAGATTGATGGAAGCCAGTAGAAATATAAGGAGACATTTGTTAGACACTGGTTTCTCTTTGCTCTCTCTTTATGACCCAAGCAGATAAAATACTCTTTCTTTCATTATGTGAGTGGGAGGGACGCATAAAGGAAAATAAGAATGAGGGGAGGGGCCAGACATCAGTAATGCCTGTGCAGCTGATACATCATATGATCCAAGTGATTTTTCAAAACTTGTTTGAATTACGTAATATGTTTCTGCTATAGAGCATGAAATGGTTTACCTCATTTCATTGTCACAGTTGAAGTGTTTAGCTGAAGCCCACAGAAAATCATTTATATTATTAGCCTTCTATGGTGCCTAGGAATGTAAGAAATAATCACTGGAAGAAAATAGTATCAGAGAGTACAGGAAAATTTGTGTTGATAATTGCTAGATTTTGTTGTTGTTTTAAATCAGATATTCCAAAGATCTACTTTATATTTATTTATAAGTAAATATTTCAAAGACTACTTAATGAAAAATCATTTAGAACTAAAATAGGAACCATGTGTCACATTATTGAAATATGATCCAACCAGTGTTTTTATTTTAAATTTTGGTTAGGGAGAACAAAGCAAAGAAATAAATATTTTTTTTGTCTTGCTCTTTCAGATATGCATGTGCACACACACACGCTCACACATACATAACTGTATGTCTCTCAGTGTTATCTTGTATCCATTTCATATTCCTCTGTAAGTATCACTGTGAAACTACTTTGTTGTATAATTTTCATGTAGCTCTTTTGGCATTTTTGCAATTCTAATTCTCTCTGGTTATTGCATTACAAAAGAGTGGAGAGAAAGTGAATTTGCATGCAGGACATTTTAAATTCTAATGTCAGGGGTCATTAATCTTTTTTTTTTTTTTGGTTCTATCTAAGAGCTGGGCCTTCATATACCAGGGATAATAATTTACAAGCAAGCTTTTAGAAGTAGAGTTTCAGATGTATTTTTCAAATTCTCATAACCTGAAAGGCTAAATGAGAAAGAATCCAAAATCAAGATCATTTCCATATATTTGACTGTTCTATTGCTCATTTGTTGGGAAAATTGGGAACCCCTTTAGTTCATCTTACTTTCGGTCACAGTGAGTGGTCTACGTATGCTCCTTACCCAGGTCCAGTGAGAACCTCACTTGGTGACCTTAGGAGTACACCACCAAATGCAGTGTTTGGAATTCTCGTTCTTGAAGCTTCTGATGACTATATCCTCTGCATTTTCCTCACATGAGTATCTTACTTTTTTCCTCTACGTGAGATAAATATTAATGCTTTTCATTGATATTGATGGAATTTATAAATTCACATCAGAAGCAGTTTAGGGACCAGTACACTGGCCAATACAATCCTACTGCAGGTCTCTACTCCACCCCCTTGCTCTGGATGACTATTTCACTTTCTCTTCTCTCCTGAAACTCCCAGTGGCTCCTCCCCACTTGCTGTAATACTGAGAAAGCTCAGTCGGGAGGGAATCTCCCCAGCTCTCACCAGCCTATCTACAACTGGGCTCATGTTCTGTTACAGAGGATAAACTGTTCTTTTCCCATCCATGGCCTCCGTGGTGCCCTGGACCCCATCCCCTCTTGTTCTTGCAATTATCTGCTCTCTCTTGCATCATCCTGGTTCCTCTCTCTACTGGATAATTCCCAGCAGTGATTAAAAGATGCTGTAATATCTCCAAATTAAGAAGAAAGTAAAAGAAAACCTGCTTAACCCCTTCCATCTACCACAATTTCTCTGCTCCCCATTGATTGTAAAGAACATCAGAAGAGTTGTCTACACATGTTGTCTCCATCAGACTTTCAACTCTACTGCTTCTTAGAACATATTCCGAGTCACTGTCAGCCATTTCTTTGCCAAATCCATTGCTTTACTTCCTGTTCCACCATTCTCACTTGATCCATCAACAACACATGACTGCTTGACTGCTTCTTCCTCTCAAAATACTTTTTTTTCAGTTGACTTTGGGGACAACACCTCTCCTGGTTTTTCCTTCTACCCTGCTAACCAATCCTTTTCAGTTTCTTTGACAGTCTCCTTCTCCTTTCTTTGACTTGTCCATCTCCAGTGTCTCATGCTCCATCCTGAGAACTTGTCTCTTCTCTCTCTCTTCACTCCCTGGGTGGTCTCATTCAGGCTTATGGCTGTGTGCTGTCCAATTCCCTATCTCCAGCCTAACTCAGACGCCTTCTCTCAACTCCAGACTTTGTATGTATACCCAGTGCCTTACTCATCCCCACTTGGGTATCTGAAAAGCTTGAAAGTGAAAGTGAAGTAGCTTGATCATGTCTGACTTTTTGGGACACCATGGACTGTAGCCCGCCAGGCTCTGCTGTCCATGGAATTTTTCAGGCAAAAGTACTGGAGTGGGTTACCATTTCCTTCTCCAGGGGATCTTCCCAACCCAGGGATTGAACCTGGGTCTCCTGCATTGCAGGCAGATGCTTTACCATCTGAGCCACCAGGGAAGCTCTCTGAAAAGCTTATCAAGCATAAATGTTTCCACCCTGGTCCAAGACAACAGCATCTTTTCCCTATACTTTTGTCTTCGTGTGCCCCTGCTTTCTGTCCTTGCTACCTTATTGCAACAAAGCAGCCAGAATGATTTTCTTACAAGTAAGACACATATATATGCTACTGACACTATGTATAAAATAGATAACTAATGAGAACCTCCTGTATAACTCAAGGAACTCTACTGATTGCCCTGTGGTGACCTAAATAGGAAGAAAATCCAGAAAAGAGAGGATAGATGTCTATGTATAGCTTATTCACTTTGCTGTGCAGTGGAAACTAACACAACCTTAGATAGCAACGGTGCTCCAATAAGAATTAATAAAAAGTAAAAACAGACAAAGCAAGACAAAAAACCCCAAAGTCATATCCTGTCACTACTCTCTTAAAACCTGAATGGCTTCTTTTCTCAAAATAAAAGCCCAAAATTCCAGGTGGGGCAAGTGGGCTTGTCCTGCCTGTCTCCCTGACTGGACAGGCCATTTCTGCTCCAGCCACACTGGCCTTTCACAGTTGCTCAGTTCCTGCCACTGTTGCTGAGTTATAGCCTCTGGTACTTCTTCTCCTGGGTCGTGCTTCCCCTGGATATCATCACTGCCTGCTTCATCCCTTCCTTTAGTTCTCGGCACAAATAACACCTTTTAAGAAAGGAAATATTCTCGCTAATATATAAATCTCCCACTATGTCCTCCTTAGCTGTTTTTTATGAGCATGCAAGTGATTGTTGACTTGTTTCTTTCCTGACTCTCTGGAGTGTAAGCTCTGTGAGAATAGGTATAGTCTTCGCTCTTTCCCTGGTGTCTAAACTAGCGCCCTGCAAGGACTAGGCACCCAATAAACACTGATTAAATAAATGAAAAATTGAATGAGAAATATAAATCTAAATATTTAAGCAAGAGCTCTTGCTAATTGACCTGAACTCAGGTATCAGTGACCATAAATTCTGTTTTGTTTTCTGAATCCTCACATCTGTGATTTTGGCATTTTGTCTCTTTGGTCAATTTATGTTATTGGATTTCCTAAGGAAATAAAGAGGTGCATGATTTCTTGCTAACATTTTTGGGGTTTGTGATCCTTACATCACAAACACAAAGCATCAGCAGAACAGGATATTAGTCAAGGATCACAGTAACTGAACTTTTCTAAATCAAATCTTGCCTCTCCCTATATCAGTAAGGAACCCAGCAGGAAACAGATGGCACACACAAATTGGGTAATTTGACTAGAGTTTAATAAAGGTATCATTTTCAAACCACAAGCCCCAAGTGCAGTGCCTTGAGGCTAATAGCAGCCTTTTCTGCTTCCGCCCAAGGACTGAAGGTGATGAGAGGGAAGGTGCATGAGAAGGGAAGGGCGTGGGGTCCCTGGGGGGGAGCATAGGAGAGGCCACGGGACAGAGACCACCGACCAGTGGGACCAGCAGCCTCGGCTGAGGCAGACAAGCAGCCCGTGATAAACCCTGGGGACTGGGCTGGTGAGGCGCTGAGGGAGTAAATGTTCCAGCTTCTCTCTCCTGCCTTCCTCTAAGCTCTGGCTGGGGCTTCCCTTTGGCTGAACCCAGCTGGAAGTCAGAAGGCAGGGTCTCTATAAGCCAGGCTCTGAGGTAGACAGCAGGATAGGAAAGGGTGAAGGGTAGATCTGGGGAGCGAATGGTGGGCATCCAAGTGCTGTCTTCCCAGCTAGAGCCTCGTCTCCTACTTCCACGAGTCCGCTTCTCACCCCTTCTTCACATGCCAGCTAAAATAAAACCATTCATCAGTTCACAACAGTCCCTGGTTTAAGACCAAGTCATTCAATAGCTTTCCACTGAGTTTAGAATAAAATCCTAACTCATTCCAGGGATGTACAATACCCACAATGGTCTGGCTGGCTCCCTCCCGCCTCTCGTAGTCCCCAGCCCACCCTGGCTTGCTGCACCCACTTGTTGGTGGTCTGCTGTTGCTTCCCAGAAACAACTAAACTCATTGTCCTCACTGGTTCTTCATCTACCCCTAACTCTCTGGTGGGAAAACCCATTTTCCCCCCTCAACCTGTTACATAATTGACTTCCTTCAACCTGTTACATGGTTGACTTGTCATTTGAACATCATCACCTCAGGGAGGTCCTCCCTGTCTTCCTGGTCTAAAACACAATGTCTTCCATTTATTCTCTATCAGAGCACCCCAGTATTTGCTTCACAGCATTTATCACAAACCGTAAATGGCTCATTCATTTTGCTCTTCTTTGCTTTGCTTGTGTGTGCTCAGTCGCTCAGTTGTGTCTGACCCCATGGACTGTAGCCCATCAGGCTCCTCTGTCCATGGGATTTCTCAGGCAAGAATACTGGAGTGGGTTGCCATTTCCTACTCCAGGGGATCTTCTCAACCCAGGGATTGAAACTGTCTCTTGCATCTCCTGGTGTTGGCAGGTGGGTTCATTACCACTAGCACCAAGTCTAATTCTGAAGCAAAGCATATTTCTTCCAGCTATGGGCCTTATCTGTCTTTGTCACTCAGTCATCCTCAGAATCTAGGACAATTTTTGACCCAGCTTGTTTCTCAATGAATATTTGGCCACTGAGTAAGCAAACATTCCATTCAATGAGAATACCTTTCCACTTATGCCATTACAAAAGATAAAAAAAAGGTTACTAGAGCTTGTCTTGAATGTATTTGAATTTCTGTCTCTCTAGTATCTGGGGAATCTTAAATATAATAAGTGCTTGATGTATGTTTGAATAAAACACATTTACTAGCAACAGGGCTGATTTCCTATAGCTTGGCAGATTGTTTTTTATGGCTGGTCTGTTACGTCTTTAACAAAATTAAGCTAAAATATGACCAGTACTCTGCAATCTGCAGTTTCATAGCTAATTGAATGGCACTGACTGTCTTGGTGACCTGTTGGAAGCTGGTGTTATATAGTGACTAGGCTTGAGCGTTAGGGCCAGAAAGACCTGGCCAAACTCCAAGTAGGCCACCAACTGTCTGGGAAACACTGTGGGCAAGTTACCAGCCTTTCTGAGCCTGTATCCACATCTGTAGCTGCAAGGATAATGTGGTCTAATTCCTAGAGTTGTTGTAGGATTGCAGGTGATAGCAGCCTTACCTCTGTGTCCATCACTTTCCCTTCAGTATAAAAATAGGCCCAAATCCTCCCACATCGCTCCTTAGGCTACTGCTTCATCAATACCCTTTCCCAGTCCATGTTTTATTAGTTTTAGGATCTCATGTCTGTATTCTGGTTATTGGGAATCTTGCTAGAAGGCTTTCCTGTCCACACTTTTTCTTTATAAAGTTGAATTTACTTTCTGGTTGAAGCAGCCTGGAGCTTGGTTATACCTGTGACAAATAATAGACCCATCAGGCTTTTTAGCTGGCATCATATTTGCCAGACAAATGCAGACAGCACTTTCATGCAGCGAAGCACTTTGTTAGTACTTTGAGCCTCTAAGGGACAATTTGAGTTGGCGGAAAAAAAAAAAAAAAAAAGGCATTGAAACCTTGTTCAATACTCACCCCATTACACAAGGAAAACCAAATAAGTTTATCTAACAAAAAGGTATGGGTATGCTTTTGACAAAAGAAGTCCAAGTCACAGGACTCTGTCTCTACTTTGCAGAGAGACAAGAGGCATGGAAGTTTCATCTTATGTTTTTTTTTTTACTTGAGTTTAACTAATATGCTTCAAATGTATTCTTTGTTCCAGGTGTTTTTCTTTACTCTGGTAGATGAATTAGAACTATTAAGACTATAAAGTAAAAATATTTAGGCACAGATAAGGTCTGATTAGAATGGGATCCTTTGCTCATGGCTGGGAAATGTATTGGTAGGCAATTGGGCAAAATTAAATTTCTAAGGCATGAAATGGTTGTCTGGAATCTAGTTCCTTAAAATATTCAAATCAACTCCATTCAAACCTATATATTTGACACTCTGGTTGTATGTGTGTGTGGCGGGGGGGCTGTGCTAGGTCTTTATTGTGGCACGCAGGCTTCTCTAGTTGTGGCGTGCCGGCTCAGTAGTTGCAGCATGGACTTAGTTGCCTCAACCCATCCTCATCGTCCCGTCCCCTCCCAATATAATGTGGGAGTGAGTTGTGTTTTTTTTTTTTTAAGCTTCCCTGATGGCTCAGTGGGCAAAGAATCTGCCTGCAATGCAGGGGACACAGGAGATGTGGACTTGATGCCTCGGTCAGGAAAATCCCCTGGAGGAGAAAATAGCAACCCACTTCAGTATTGCTGGCTGGGAAATCCCATGGACAGAGGAGCCTGGTGGGCTATAGCCCATGGGATCGCAAAGAATCGGACATAACCGAACGACTAATCCTTTGGCTTACTTTCACTCTAGTTGCCTGTGGGATCTTCGTTCCCCAACCACGGATCAAAACCCGTGTCCCCTGCATTGAAAGGCAAACTTTTAACCTCTGGAACACCAGGGAAGTCCCTAATTAGCACTCTTGATACATGCGGAATAAAATAGATTAGGGTTAATTCCTGCCTTCCAGCACCTTATCATCAGGCTCAGTGTTCCTGAACGTTTTTGACCAGTGTCCTTCTTTTCTAACTATAAATATCTCAGTCCCTCCTTATATTATTTGAAACTTAATTTAACATTGATGATAACAAGATAAAGACCTGCTTCATTTTCAAGTTACTTGTCACATGAAAAAAAGTGAAACTGAAAGTCACTCAGTTGTGTCCAACACCTTTGTGACCCCGTGGACTATAACATGCCAGTCTCCTCTGCCCATGGAATTCTCTAGGCAAGAATACTGGATTAGGTAGCCATTCCCTTCTCCAGGGGATCTTTCCCACCCAGGGACTGAACCCAGGTCTCCTTCATTGCAGACAGATTCTTTAGCATTTGCGCCACCAGAGAAGGTATTTGCCTGTGTCTCTCTGGGACATACTAATCTAAGTGGTGATCTAAGACACACATACACCACACCTCTTTACATGAGCCTCATTCATTGTTAAGCTTCATATGTTCAATAGAGACCAGAGGTTCTAAATTAGTGGTTCCATGGGTCAAGTACAGTTTACAGAGTTTTTGTCTTCTTAACTTCAACTGAGCCAACATTTACAGTTGGGCTATTTCACAGAAAATGCAGAAGATTTTTGGCTTTTCTTAAAACAGTGGAAGGGCAGGGACCTGCATCCCCACAGGGCAGCCGTGGCGGGGCTGCTGGCTGCTGCCCCTTCAGGCAGGGCTGGTGCCCTCTGGTTGCCACATCTCTCCTGCTCAGCAGTGAGTGGGTATGCCTGAGAATAAGCTTGACGCATACAAATTAGATGGCATCATTGACTCAAAGGACATGAATCTGAGCAAACTCCAAGGAGACAACGAAGGACAAGGAAGCCTGGTGTGCTGCAGTCCATGGGGTTCCAAAGAGTTGGACACAACTTAATGGCTGAACAACAGCAATACAAATTAACCCCCATTCTGGCTCTTGGGAAACTTGAGTGTGTGAGTTTGGTAGAGTCTAGAGAGGGGAGTCTGAAGAATTTTCATCCATCGAGTGGATGGATCATGAGATACTGGTAGGGTTTGTATGGCTGAAAAAAAGTGTGTTGGGGAGGGTGAGGGGAGATCATTCCAGGCAGGATACTAAGTTTGATACTGAATTTCACCAGTGGTTAGCGATGGTTTGTGAGCTACACCTCCAGTAGTTTTTCTACGTTTTTTTTTTTTTTTAAACAGTTGAGAGCAGATTTATGGTTATGATTCTGGTTTCCTTGTATTCTGATATGCTTCCTTGAGAGAAAGGGAAAAGGGAGGAACGTATAGTAATAAAAGCTAAGAATTGGGCATAACTAAGGTTGTAGCTCCTAATTCTCCAAGCCAGGCTTCAGCAATATGTGTACTGTGAACATCCAGATGTTCAAGCTGGATTTAGAAAAGGCAGAGGAACCAGAGATCAAATTGCCAATATCTGCTGGATCATCAAGAAAGCAAGAGAGTTCCAGAAAAACATCCATTTCTGCTTTATTGATTATGCCAAAGCCTTTGACTGTGTGGATCACAATAAACTGTGGAAAATTCTTAAAGAAATGGGCATACCAGATCACCTGACCTGCCTCTTGAGAAACCTGTATGCAGGTCAGGAAGCAACAGTTAGAACTGGACATGGAACAACAGACTGGTTCCAAATAGGAAAAGGAGTACATCAAGGCTGTATATTGTCACCCTGTTTATTTAACTTCTATGCAGAGTACATCATGAGAAATGCTGGGCTAGATGAAGCACAAGCTGGAATCAAGATTTCCAGGAGAAATATCAACAACCTCAGATATGCAGATGACACCACCCATATGGCAGAAAGTGAAGAAGAACTAAAGAGCCTCTTGATGAAAGTGAAAGAGGAGAGTGAAAAAGTTGGCATTCAGAAAACTAAGATCATGGCATCCGGCCCATCACTTCGTGGCAAATAGATGGGGAAACAGTGGAAACAGTGTCAGACTTTATTTTTTTTGGGCTTCAAAATCACTGCAGATGGTGATTGTAGCCATGAAATTAAAAGACACTTATTCCTTGGAAGGAAGGTCATGACCAACCTAGATAGCATATTAAAAAGCAGAGACATTAGTTTGCCAACAAAGGTCCATCTAGTCAAGGCTATGGTTTTTCTAGTGGTCATGTATGGATGTGAGAGTTGGACTGTGAAGAAAGCTGAGCACCGAAGAATTGATGCTTTTGAACTGTGGTGATGGAGAAGACTCTTGAGAGTCCCTTGGACTGCAAGGAGATCCAACCAGTCCATCCTGAAGGAGATCAGTCCTGGGTGTTCATTGGAAGGACTGATGCTGAAGCTGAAACTCCAATACTTTGGCCACCTCATGCCAAGAGTTGACTCATTGGAAAAGACCCTGATGCTGGGAGGCATTGGGGGCAGGAGGAGAAGGGGACGACAGAGGATGAGATGGCTGGATGTCATCACCGACTCGATGGACATGAGTTTGGGTAAACTCTGGGGGTTGGTGATGGACAGGGAAGCCTGGTGTGCTGTGATTCATGGGGTCGCAAAGAGTGGAACACAACTGAGCGACTGAACTGAACTGAACTGAACTGAACTGAGAGTCGGACACGACTGAGCGACTTAACTGAAGGTTGTAGCAATGGTCGACAGTCAGATTTATGAACTCATCAATTAAAATTGTGTGTGTGGGCCCTGGTCAGGGAACTAAGATTTCACATGACGCAAGGTATGACAAAAGATAAAATAAAATGGTTACTGTCACAACAAAATGTGGCTGGATGTTGATAGGGATTCTGTTGAATCTATAGATCAACTTGGGGGAGTATTTTCATTTAACAGTATTGTCTTCCAGTCCAGGAACACACAGGATGTCTTTCCATTTATTTATATCTTCAAGTTCTTTCAACAGTGTTTTGCTATTTTCAGCATACAAGTCTTGCACTTCTTTTGTTAAATTTACACCTAAAATTTCATGATCTTTAAATATTTTTAATGCAATTTTTTTTCTAGATTTTGTTTTGGAATGTTCATTGCTAGTACAGAGAAATATAAGTGATATTTGTATACTGAATCTAAGTACTGAAATCTCCCTGGACTCTTTTATTAATTCTATTAGCTTTTATTGGTTTCTTTATGATTTCCTATATATGTCATTTTTTTTTCCAAATAAGATATTTATGTTTTTCTTTCCTTGGGATGTCTTTTAATTTCTTTTTCTTACATAATTGCCCTGGATAGAATGTTCAACACAATGTTCAATAAAATGGTGAGAGGAAAAAAGTAATTGTGTGTGTGTTGGTCTGTGGTATATGGTGCATGTGTATGTGTGTATGGTATATGTGTGTATGGATGGTGTGGGTACATGTGTGTGGTATAGGTGAGGTGTACATGTGTATGTAGAAAGGATTGATGTTAAGAATAACAGTGCCGCTGCAATAAGCATTCAGATTTGTGAAGGAAAATACGGCTGAGAAAAAATGCCATTCATTGTCTATCTCCCCAAAAGATAGTAGAAGTGCCTCTTCATAGTAGTTGAGCCAATACTTTAGAAAGACAGCTGGACTCATTAGAAGAATGAGATACAGTGTGTTTGACCAAGGTACCTCTAAGAGTGGATGTTTTGTCATCAAAGATGGTCAGTATCCTGTCATATTCTCAAGTCAGACTCTCCTAATAGATAGGATTCCCCCTGTAACATCACACTTAAGATGATATCTCCAAAAATCTTCTTTTAGAATAAAATTGCAGCTATGAGGAGTAACACATTTATGTTTGAGGACTTGTTTTTATTTTGGGGGGTAACCAGCCTTTGGCTATCAGACAGAGGGCTGAGGAAGGGGTGGGGTGGGGGTTAGGTTTGTTCTGCTTTGTTTTGTTTTGATGTTGTTAGGGAATTTCCAACAGAGGAGTTTTATTTTCCTGGCAAGACCAGATCCCTTACACAGTTTGATGTCTCCTTGGTCTTCAGAAAGCCCGCCATAAGGGTTTGTTTGTCTTAAATTGAAAGCAGATCTCTTTCCAAAGGAAAGGCCCTTTCATTGATCCTGACCTTTTGCTTTTGCAGGTGAAGGCTTGTTGAGTTGCCTTTTAAACAATCAGAAATCACTGTTTCTTTTTTTTTTCTTGTAATCTTTTATTTATCCTGTTCAGTGGCCTTACATGCTTTAAAATAAATTTCCTATGGAAATAATAAAACAGCCCTATTCAGCCAAGAGTTCAGACTACAGAACACTGTTAACAAACATATGTGTTGGCTTGTGCGGGGCAGGCTAACACCTCATGTCCCCTCCAGCCACCCCTACCTTCCCCTCTTCAACTTGTTTTTCCTCTATTGTTTCCATCTGTGCTTTGTGGATTCCCACAAGAGGTGCTTTAAACTTTATTTCATCTAGTAGCACCCTGAGAAAACTTTAAGCACTGAATTGGGATTATATTAGCTGGAAGAATCAAGAAATTAATTTCCTTCAAGAGAAGAATGGCACGTCTGGCCAAACAGAATATTGCTTAATGTAATAGAACTCCCAAATGAAATTGGGGAGCGGATCTTTCCCTTACCTGAGGGATGTGAGGTTATTGAATTCCAGATTCCAGTATAAATTATCATCTGAATGAGTGGGTCCACCCCCTTCTCTGCCAGCCTTTCCTCACTGGTTCCCATACAAGGGACTGTTTCTGTCACCCACCAGAGGGCCACACTCCTTCAGCCAGTTCTAAGTCAGGGAATAAAAGAATTAATGGATCGGAACTTAATCCATACCTCCCTAACTCTGCAGCTTTATTTTTTTTAATAGTTCATAAACTTCTTTTTTTTTTTTTTTTTTGTTGGGTTTTGGTGTCAAGGTTATTGTGCCACACAGAATGAATTTATTTATTTATTTATTTATTTTTTAAATTTTTTTATTAGTTGGAGGCTAATTACTTCACAACATTTCAGTGGGTTTTGTCATACATTGACATGAATCAGCCATAGATTTACACTTATTCCCCATTCCCGATCCCCCCTCCCAC